>NW_018128211.1:219877-246621 GCF_001952655.1 Monopterus albus
GTGGTACATACCGTGCAGGGTTTGTCCTTCCATGAGGGTTCCTGCTCTTCCTTCCCTTGTTCCTCTGGTTTCTGCTGCCTGAGGTATTCACTAAGCACATCATCACTCTGGGCCATCTTCCTGGTGTATTCATGGATCATTGTTGTTTCATCCTGGATAGTGGCTCTGACGCTCACTAATCCTCGGCCTCCTTCCTTTACACAAAGTTAGTGATGTGTAATGGTGGCATATAGATGCATGGAGAAGAAAGGAGAGGAGAGGGGAGGAGAGGAGAAAACCTCAGAGTATCATGGGGACCCTTAGCAGCCTAGGCCTATAGCAGCATAAATAAGGGAAGGCTCAGTCACCTGAGCCAGCCCTAAATATAAACTATATCAAAAAAGAAAGTCTTAAGTCTAGTCCAGTGAAGCACAAATCTAGTCAGTACTGCACACTCTCCACGGTGCCTTAATCTACTCACCTGCATCTTCACGAGGTGTTGTCCCTGCCAGTGCCATCTGTGTACTCACCTGCTCTCCAGGTAGGCTGTCCCTTGTGTCCTCCAGTCTACTCAACCTGTACATCTAGGTTTCCCCAGCCCATCTGGTTCCTGCCTGACCTGTCCCCAGCTCTTCCCACTGGTCCAGTCCAGGACCTACCTCACCTGCCCGTCCTGTCCTGAATCTGCTTGGCCTCTGTTTCCATTCGCGTCCACCTAGTTATCATTCTTCTAATACAATAAACTCCTTTCTTGCTTACTCCCTGGTAGTCTGCATCTTTGGGTCCAACTTCTCAAATGCCAGCCTTACACTTCAAGGTAAATTATTTAGTAGCTCATGTGAAGTGCCTGAAGATTGGACCATAAGTTTCAACAGTGTACAGGAGCTTATTTTGTTTAATTTTTAAAATTTGATCTGAGAACAAAGCAATTTAGTTGATTACAATAAAAATTTGAGGAAAAGACTTACAGTCAAAGTAATGAGAGGTCCTGCATGTAGTACAAGTGTAGTACAATAACATCCTGATCCGTTTGACATTTGTGCTCACTTCACCTTAAACACTTCAGAAGTCAGATGTATGTACATAAGCTGATGTGAGTATTTGAATCACATTCAGAATCAACACCTTTTTCTTTTTGTCTCCTTGTTAGAAGCATCTGCACAGCACAGGTTGCAGGCAGCTTAACTCACATGCACGTACATACACAGACACATACACACACACACACACACACACACACACAAACAAAGACAGAGAAAAACTAAGACTACACAGGTCTGTAATGATTCCATCATGTAGCAGGATATCCTACCACTACTATATAAACACTCTGAAAGGGTCTGGAGGTTTTTCCTTACCTCCTTCCTCTCCTCTTTTCCTCTGTCCCTTTCTCCTCCTTTCAGTCTCATATTCTTTGACCTATGAACCCAGGGCTTGTTGGGTTTTTTAGATACAGCATAGCAGCTATCATTGCTGTCTGGCACCTTTGTTCCTTTACCTTACAAATTCAGAAATTTGCAAGACCCAGCAAAGATAGATTTGACCTCAGTGTGCATCTAAACGGTAAAAATGATGTGACAGCTTAACACCACTTGACATATCAGGAAGAACTCATTTTTTGGTTGGATCGTATTGGTTTATACTTGGGCAGCTTCTATGCTGGAAAGCCTGTACATTTGAAAACATTCTTTCTGCAGCAGATTGGCTTGTAAAGTCATTGAACCATTTAGCAAAAGATGAATTTTCACACCCTAAATACCTGGTGTTTGAAGCTAATTGTTCCTCAAGGTCATAGTGTTTCTTTGTCATATGCACAGTTAGGAAACCTGTTTCCCTGTACAATGAAATTCTTACTTTGCCGTCCACATGAATACCACAAAATACAAATGAAATATAAAGTAAACGAATAAGTAACACAAAATCGAAGGCACTTTAAGCAGCAAATGCAGAGATATAATAGTGCCTTGCTTCCTTCATAGGCTTCAATTAATCATCTTAAACAATGCCAGGCATTCCTTCTGGTACTGTTGATAAATTATTATTATTAATAATAATAAAATTTATTTCACATATTTCACTGTGGGAAGCAATGGATTATTTGACCAGACCTAGTTAAAGGGCTAATGAAATGATACTACAGTTTGGCAGCAATTGGAAATAGGCATCATAGCATAATCTCATTAGATTTTACCATGGCACTGGAGGTTATTATTAAGGCATCTACTGTATGTGAGTTGTAGGAGGAGAGAGGATTCTGTCAGGCTGTCAGGACAACAGTTACCACCCATAAGGGTGTACACCAGGTGGTTTGGGGATGCATGCCCAACTCAACAAAACACCAGTTATTCAGAGGGTGCCCAGGTCATGACCCTGTAGACTTGCCTGCATTCTCACACCCACACAGAATTTATATTGGGGTGGCTGATAATACAGATATTCATTCAGAGGAGTTGTAACTGGTATATTTTTCTTCTGGTTGATATAACTGGTACTCTAAATATTACAACAGTGGGGAGAGGGTATAAAGCAACTTAGTGCCCCTGATTTCAAAACATCATTTTAAGAAACATTTTTAAAACATCTGATATGGCCATATAAACACAACACTTACTGAAATACTGATATGGCCAAATTAGAAACAGTCTTTCCAGATATTTGTGCATCTTGGATGCTTTCCCACATGTCCTGTTATGTATTACAAGGTGGCAACAGGAAGGAGAAACAGTATTAAGCCTCTAGAGTCTTTGCATGAACAAACCTGACGGATTTGGGATAAAACGTCAATTCATTATCATCATTTTAAGACTTTGGAAGAACATAGTCTTCTGAGCTTGAGAATTTAAGATTATATTCAAATGTGTTTATAGTTTTAAATGGCTTGTCTCCTTCAGCCATTATGTGACTGTTTTTTAGTTTTGGTCTGAGACTGCTATAAAACCAACAAAAATATCTGTAAATTACAGTGTGACGTTGTATTTCAGTAAGTGTTGTGTTTATTTAGTTTGCTTGGTGCAGTTCTATAACATTTGCTTATGTTTTAATTGTTACCTGTTACAGGTGAAAATGAGCTTTAAACAAATTCTGGAACAGTACATCAAAGGATGACAGGCAAGAATTGTGATTTTATCAGTACTGGCGCAGTCATGTTTTATAGAGCTATTCAGGACACAAAATATGATTTATGATTTGCCCATGTGGAATTACACAGTCAGGCTGGAGTCAGAAAAAAGTGAGAAGATAAGACAAGTAGGTATAGGTATTTGAACCACCAGTCTTAATAAAATTTAGATGGGTTTCCTGAACAGTAGTGGCTTTGTTGCTCCCCAGCCAGAAACCTACTGGTCTATTGTTTGTGTACCACTCAACCAACTGACCGGACGTTTACCTCCATTACCTCGTTATGTTTACCTCCACAGTTGGCCCAGAATAACCTGTCACTCAGCAGCCACTATTCATCCATTTCCTCCAATAGCGTGACTCTGTTGTACAAGGGGGAGGGAACTGGATTAAAACAGGATAGAATGAGGAAAACAAGATGTGACAGAGGAGGGTTTCACAAAGTACAGGAAACACAAAGACATGTCAAAGAGAACAGGAGGCAGAGATGAAGGGAGAGATAGAAGAAGGCGGGCTGAGAAGGGGAGAGAAATAAGTCATGTCATGATAAATGGGGGTAAGAGTAGAAGTGAATGACAAAATGAAATAGAAGGCCAATTTAAGAGATGAGGAAGGAAACCGGAAGGCTAAAGCATGATTAACAAAAGATGAAAGTACAAATAATGAAATAAAAGAAGAGGAAAAAACGGCAGCCAAAAACGTATCCTTCTTCACACACATCCTACTTTCCCTTTGAAGTCCACTTTTAGATTAAAAATAGTTTGTTGTGACTATGATATGATTTAAACTGTGGTGGCTTGCTATGTGTGCCCCAGTAGATGATGTGATGAAAGTCTTCTAATAACAGCAGGGAATCAAAGTATTTTCTTTTTCACAGCATTGGTCACCAGACTGACAGACAGAGCTATGATCGCATCCTTTGCTTCCCAGCATTTAGAGCTGAAGACAACCAGAACATTATTCCATTCACCCTAATATTTAAAAGAATGAAAAGCCCTCTGCCAATTATTTATTTTATATTTGTATTTTTATGCTATATGATCCAAAGGTACATTATAGCAATTGTGAAATATTTGTACACATGCTATGACAGCAAGAGCTTTTCTACTGACAAAATGCTTTATGGCTGCCACTTCAACAATATATACTGTATATTGCCAGCATTTACACCAATGTAATTTTCAGAATACTTGTGTTACTTTTTACTCTCTGCTGTAATGGGACACCCCATTTCTACAGGACCATGTTATTTTGTGCTACTCCAGGCCCTGTTTTTATTGCAACACAACCCAGTCTTATTCATCTGCTGTTTTGAGCAGTAAAATTTTCAACAGTGAGCCAAGTAGTTTTAAAAAATTGACTGCATTTTCATTTCCAGACAACGACGACTCCCTGGATTCATCGCTTCACACAATTTGGACCCACCAGAGAGACAAGGCCTGACCCAGCTGACAAGCTAGGGGCACTGATGTGCACATTCTGCCAGTCATGGGATTGGGGAATGTGTTTCAGTTTAAAAGATGGATAAACACACAACTGATCTGGTTGCTTTCAAAAATGATTATCAAGTAAGGCTGACATCTTGGCAAAGTTAACTACATAATTTTGTGTTAATTGATGGTAAAACATGGCATATTAAAGCTGTATATTTTGTAGGTTTTTATTGTGATTCGTTTTGTGTTTTAGTCTGGTTCTTGACTGATATCCTTTGCTCATTGTAAAGTTTGTTTCTGCTCCACCCTACATGTAAAAGTGTTCTTGAGAAACACACTGAACCCCAAGCTGTATTATAACTAGTGTAGGGGACTGTGTCAGCATTTGTGTGCATAAGTGGGCAACTGGGCTAATAGTATATAGCACTTTGAGTGTGCTTCCTTGTATAGAAAAGTGCAATATAAGACTATTTACCAAGATTATTTTTTCTCTTTTTATTTTCACTAATGTGCTGCATTTATGAGACTGATGTTATGAAACTGGAATGGAGGCAAAAGTACAATATTTCCTTCTTACTGTAAATCTAGTGAATTAGGATTATAAAGCAGCATAAAATGGACATACTCAAGTATAGTACAAATATCTCAAAATTTACATACAGTATTTCAATTCAATTCACTTTTATTTGCATAGCACTGAATCACAGAGTCTAGAGTTAACTCATTATTATTATTATAGAGGAAAACCCAACAAATCCCCCTTGAGCAACCACTTGGTGACAGTATGGAGGAAAAACTCCCTTTAACAGAAGAACCCTCCAACAGACCCCAACTCTTGATAGGTGGCCTTTTTTCTTGACCGGTCCTTGACAGTAGTTTAGTTAATGTTACTTTCTACTATTGAAAATTAATACTTTGTGTCAGCCCTGTGAATGGACTGGTGACATGCCCATGGTGTAGTCTTGCTCAGTGTCAGATGGGATGCGCTCCAACCTCCCAGCAACCTGGAACATATAATGGATGGGTGGCTATCATCAGTTTAACAATGAAAAGATTAACCAATAAAATTTCATTGAGAATGTATACTTTAAATAAGAACCATTTAAGCACCACCACTATTAAACAATTATTCTTCTGTTTTACATTTTTATTGTGACATTTATATTACCCTGTGGAAGTTCCAACTGCAAAAGCAATCAGCCTGCAGGTCCAATTATTGTACTTACATCAGGACAGCTCAGAAACATCACATTTTAACATTTGAACCTTCACCAGAAAATGAGCTGATGATTCAAACCAGTGAAATCCAGAGACCTGGACAGTATGGCTCTAGCACACTAGCTGGCCTTTCAGGACCAAACTGTTTCCTCTGGCGCAGTGAAGGACCTTTTAAAAATCCACAGATGAAAACAGTTCCAGTGACCTTTGGCTGCAAAATAGATAAATAAATAAATAAATTTTAATTAAATTTAGTATTTCATGACTGGGAGATCACAAACTGAGACATTTAACTGAGCACATGACATCAGCTACCTATAGTACCATAACTGAGAGATCCTTTAAACCTTAGTTGTCAACAAACCCTCCAACCCAACTTACCATATAGGTCATTTGTCCCTACAGCCTGAAATAAGAGTATTTCATCAATTATACCAAAGGACCTGTCATCGTGGTGACAATAACATGGGGTTAAGATCTGACCCCTAGGTACTTCCTGGGAAAGGTAAGGTGAAACTCATCATACTGGACTATCATTTGCAATGGCAGAGGGGGACCTTTATTTTCAAATTTGCAGTCAGTTATTTGATTATACCGTAGATTAAAAAATATAATATGCATTGGAGCTTTGTAAGAGCAGTCTCAAGCTTCCTGCCATCTCAGTAAAACCAGGGATCCAGATACATACATGTAATATATAGTAGCAGACATAAGGTACGGTATGTATAAAATGGTCTCTTAGCTCCTTTTTCCTTCAGCCATGAGGGTCAATATCTTTTAGTGCTACGTATGTGTTTGGTAAAATGCAGGAACATCTTTTACAATTATTGTGTTTGTCCAAAAAAAACCTTTTTTTTTTTATCTTATGAACATTAAGACCTGGTAACACACCATGCACCCCATGCACATGCTGATGCACACACACTGACCTCCCTCACTGTGTAGCCACTGGTATACTTTGCATTGTACAGAATGAAAGGACCACCATCCTCCAGTCTTTTGTATTTAGTACATAACTGTCACAACTAAAGCTATAGGGGTCAGGGGTCAGGTAACAAATGGAGATGTGGCAGCTGGCAAAGAAGGAGGTCTCTTTCTCTCTCAAACACACACACACACACACACACACACACACACACACACTGCAGACTACAGTCACATCCAATCTGTCACCAGCAACTCTCCCTGATGCCAAGCTAAGTAATCTCAGATGCACTTGCACACACACAGATGTGTGTATGGTGACCCACCCATACTGTGAGATAAGCCACAACATGCCGTAGCTAAACCAACAGCAGCTACTGCTTTAAACCAGAAACAACTATATGTTTGTAGGATGCCGAGATGTTTTTGACTGAGGAGGGAAACCAAGCCCACAAACAAACAGTGCTACTTCTCACAAACCCTGACATCATGATGGTAAACTCACCGCCATGGAGTTCAGAGGGTAGGCAGGGCCACTGAATTTTTACATAGCTGACCAGATTTTCCCACCAACAGTCATGCTAATAGTTTGTCATGTTCTGCCTAACCTAATTGTTTCTTTTGTTCTATCATCAGTACTAAGCTCATAGTATACTATCATACAATATGTCTGACAGTGTTAGACTGATGCAAGCTAAAGAAAAAACTATCCGCCTTGTGACTGGCTATTTGTGCTTATACTAAGAGGTTCACAGCTAAATTAGTCAACCTTTCTCATAAAGGACAAGGTGTCAGAACTAACATGGTGTCTGCCTCCACCCTTACCCCCCGTTCATTCAGATGTTGTTCCAAGTTCTCAGACCCTGTGAAGAGGATTTGATTAGAGGGGTTTGGACTGGAGAGGTCTGCCACAGGCATTAACTTGCTATGGAGCCCATGGTCAAAAACCCACTGGATCCCATTATACAGAACATGGCAGCCTCATTAAAACCAACAAGTAACACCTACTCATTTAAGATTCATTGATTGTCAGAGAGTGATTCTGTGGCAGTTTTGATGATCATTTAATTACTTAATTTTTAAAGCAATAATGCATGAAATTCTATGATGTCTGCTTCACAAATAGGGATATTTGCCATTTTCTTTTGTCTTCTCTGATGGTAGACTCTTTGACTTTTGGACAGTTGGGTAAGCAGTGTTTCTTTAGTTTTAAGCTACAAACATATCTTCTACACATTTCTGACAACAAACAGTAAACGGAGAAACCTGCCGTTTTAATGCTTCCCAAACTGAAATGTGCTCAGGTGGGTCTTAGCTACCTTTGGGTGACTTCCAAAGACACGCTGGGGAATAGAGTATGCAGGTAAGAAAAGATTTGTGAATGTATGATAGTCATTGAACCCGGCAAGAACCAGAGCAGCTTGATGGAAACTATCTCAAATGATAACATTATGGGACTGATCTGGTTGCCCTGGCTCCCCTTACTGTTGAAGAGTCTTGGTAAGTTGATCTAGGAATGCGAGTAGATGTGCTCCATTATATGGACCCAAAGTGACATGACATGACAGTGGATCATCCCTTATAGTGTGCCTGACTTCTAACATCCCTCTGATGTATTCCACCTTCTGTCTGGTTAGGATCCATTGTTCCAGAGTGCATGTCAATGGCCCTATTAATAGAATCCTGCAATCCTGATGGGTGTGTCACAAATCCTGTGGCATTAAACACCTGAAAAATGGTGTGCTCATTGGGTTTGCTTCAAAACCTGACCAATACAGTGCTGGTTTGTGCCAGATGGGGGTGGTTTCTGTTCAATTTAGATTTGGCACATAACACAGCACATGCCACTTCTGCTGACCTGAAGCCATTACAACACAGTAACACATGGAGACTGACAAAATGGTGAACAGCAGAGAGAAACATGGTCTTCACTTCATGAACATAATGTTACTGAATCCAAACATAAAATTTACTGTAGTGACCTTTCCAACCCTTTCCGTGGTTAAAAAACATATAGTGCCACCATTTAGTTCAAAAGATGATGGCTTCAGTTTATTGTACTGATTGCACATGTTAGCTGAGCCGGTCAGGAATTGTTTTGCAGCTAAACGTAGAAATTAGACCAGTTTTGTGGAGATGCCAATTTCAGTTTTAATGATTATTTTAGAAACCTGCTTATTTCTGTTAGAGGCCACACACCTCCAAGCCTTTACATTTCATATAAAGACCCAGTTTGGAAGGCTGGGGACTGGGATATCAGGTTGCATACATATATGCACAGATAAGACCCAAAGGGACTCTTAACCCGGTCTCTTGCCTTGTCATTCACAAAGTGTGCTTTGAGAATGTTTTCATTCAGGTCTTTTTGACCACAGTCTTTGGTTTCCCATCATTTTCACTTAATGTCTGACGATGTAATCATGAATGAGTAGATGCACTGTAAGTTCAAGAGAGCCCTCTCTTTTCTAAAGACAGGAGATCACTTGGCACTGCACTCTTTCTGCATCCAGCTGCTGGATTTTAAAACAGTTCTTTAAAACACAAAGTCCTAAATCAGGCAGTTATACAAATTATACAATATATTATGGGAATATATATGTTTATTTATAGAATATCAATGTTATGTCAAAGATT
Source organism: Monopterus albus (assembly GCF_001952655.1). Classification (NCBI taxonomy): domain Eukaryota; kingdom Metazoa; phylum Chordata; class Actinopteri; order Synbranchiformes; family Synbranchidae; genus Monopterus; species Monopterus albus. The sequence goes on from NW_018128211.1 coordinate 229,183, forward strand.
CATGTCAAAAAATACAAAAAGAATATTCTTTGCACACCTGTAAATGGACAGGTGTGCAGGAGAAAACACAATACATACATAGATACAGTATCTTTCATCAGTATATGTACACATACTGTCATTTCTTTCATCAGACATTAGCTGATGAATCTGATGAACACTGCTCAATTGAAACAGCTATTTAATAAATGCAGCTTAATTGTTGACAGCATGCCTGATTTGATTTCTTTCTTTCTTTATTGCATGTTAAAAAAAAAGTCAACCAGTCTCAGGTAATTTAACCCATGACACTAGGTTGTCCTAATTTACTCTGATCAGGTTTGAGAAATTAAATCAACAAGTTCTGCTGCCCTCAAAGTGCTGCTGGTCAGATGGTGTGGATGTCTACACAAATATGAATCACTCCCCAAACCTGACCTTTGCTGTGTTCATAATGTCCCTAATGGCAGGAAAGGAAAAGAAATAAGAAATCTGTATAATGTGGGACTGGGCCTCTCAGAGGAAAAGAATTTTGAAAGTTGGGTTTTTCTGTGGATGGCATAATGTTAACTAAAATTGTGTTAAGTACTTACTTTGATATTTGTGTTTGTGAGTCTGAATATGATGTTTTATATGTGATCTATTAATGAAGAGTTTGCAGGCTTTAAATAATCAGCTTTTTCTTCTGCTTTAGATAATCAGCCCATGTCAGTAATCTCCATACACTGTATCTTCCCATCTACAAAAGAAAGAAAGAAAAACAATGGCTCTGGTCCTCACAAGCCCAACTTTTCACTGACAGGTCCACAGTGGGCAGGCCCAGACCATCAGAGTGGGAGGTGTGCAGGGCTACTTAAAATGAAAAAAATGAGTGAACCAAGTATTCAGAAGGGCAAGAGGCAGTGGACAACACACTGGAGGACAGTGGACTTATAACGGGGTCAAACGGGAAAGCTCCCATTCTGCTGCTGTTGAAAACCAACATCTGGCTGAAGAGTGGATTTACCTGAGGAGCCAGCAGATTCACTGTCAAAATGTTTAACTCTATCTCCAACAGTGTGGTGAGTCAGAAGATGATCTGGATTGTTAATTCTACTATACAAAGCTACAACTACACAAAGATTTTACTAGATTACATTTGTTGGTCTCATTCATTATAATTGCTTCTAGCACATCATCTCTAAACTCGTTTCACTTGGTTATTTTACAGTTTTGAAGAAATTCAACCCCTAGTTCTCTTGTCATGAATTTTGCATCACACAATTATGATTAATTAATTTACATGCACTACTCAAAATAAAATGTTTACTTTCATAGAAGAAAACAACCCCCCCCCAAAAAACCCAGAAGATCTTATAAATATTTATATTAAAAAATGGGTATAGATATCAAAGTAGAACTTAATACTTCTACTGTTCCCTGCACATTACTGGTACTACATATTGTAACTGATAACAGGCCGACAGCCATGTACAACCCACAGCATTAAGTCTACACTGTCAGGGATATAGTCATATGGACTATTCTTGTATTTAACTAGCAAACTCTTATATTTGTTTAAAGCTGGGGCCTAAAAAAGCCATATAAGGAACACAGTCACAATGCTTACAAGATCTCTTTTAGTTAATATTTGGTTTAAGCATTAGGTTATGCTCTTCCCTCTTAATGACAAATCAATCCAAACAGTGTGACAAACATAAATACAGTACCAGTATAAATATCCATTACTTATCCAAAATTCTGCCTCAGACATTTTATGTCATAAAAATAACTTTTCTATACACAGGGGCAAAAAAACAAAGCCTGGGATTTAGTGTAAAGCGCCCCGGTTTGATATATCAAATTGAAACAGCAAAATATATTGATCATTAAGTCATTAATTAGCAAAGACATTCTGATAATTGGTGGACAGGCTAATACATAAAATGGTGGACTTAATTTTTTAGGGTTTTCCTCAAGCCTCAAATCAACAATAAAACTGAAAATAGTGATTTGTAAATCATCTGTGTCTTGTATTACATTGAAAACACAGCAGCACACTATTTGATGTTACACCTCATCCATTTTTTTCTTTGTTCAAAATACACACTTATTTAAATTCTGATGCCTGCAACACAATTCAAAAAAAGTTGAGACGGTTGCATTTCAGTGCCAGTAATGAGGTAAAACAATGAAATGATGATTTGACTTGAAACAGCTGATGTCAACAATCATGATTTGGTACAAAAGTGGCATCCAGGAAAGACAGGACCGCCAGTTTGCCAACATAAGTTTGAAAATATTATTGAAATGTTTAAAAACAATGTTCACAAGATATCACATCAAATAAAGTGCTACTGTGTTGTTTTTGATGAAATGCAGGATAGATAATTTACAAATCACTATTTTCAGTTTTATTTTTGATTGTATATACGGTCCCAACTTTTTTTCATTTGAGGTTGTTTTTACATTAATTCAACTCTCAAGTTTTTTTTTCCTTCTTTACATACTGTTCCAAAGTTTTGTAATTCAGGGTTGTAATAACTGCCCTGCTCACTGCTGTCTGATGATCCTGCTTCATTTCTACTCTCCTGTCATTACAAGTAGAAGGCTGCCTAAGTAAGGAAAGCCTTTTTCTTTTTCTGCACTCACTGCTATTACAGGTTTCACCAGCTGAGCAGCTAAGGCCATGTTCACATTACAGGACTTAATGCTCAGTTTAGATTTTTTTTTATAGCTCACATTCAACTTTGTAAGTGACATACAGTATATCCAACTCCAGTGTGAACATTTTTGAGGTCACACATGTTGATTTAACTGAAATGTGAGCTGCATGCATAGGCTACAAGAATAGCAGCGTCATTTGTTTGACTGTTCAGATACATTATGTTTCTTGCAGCTTGGTTTGAACAACAGCTTCTCCACATACAGTTATGTCCAACAAAAGCTCCTTCCCTCTCCACTTACCCCTGTTGTTGCTCTCCTTCGTGTTTATTTTTTATCGGCCTGTGAAGGGCTGACACTGAATAATGATACACATTAAAAAAACAAATTAATTCTGTTCTGACCATTCTAACAATGGTCACGGAGTCAGGTTTTTGTTGGGGCCTGTGCCAACCCTGAGGGTTCCTGTTTTCATATATATAAAGTGTGTAATCAAATTTAAATAATAATAATACCTAGCCTTATTTCTGTGTTTCTATTTTATGGATCTCTGACTTTCCTTAACACGCATGCACAGATAGTGACCACTACACCCACTCCCACAGAGTGAAAAAGTGGAAAACTAACATTTAACTAACATTTAAAAAAATTCTCACGAGATTTATTAAGAGATATGAACTTTTATTATGTTGTCAGGAGTGATGGCAGACTGCCCGTATCCTATGTAACATTCATAGGTATTACTAGTAAAGGTAATAAATAACTACGGAGATAACCTGAATGTCACTATTTATAATGAGCAATATTCCCTACATCAAACATTATCACTTTTTTAGGATGAGGTTTTCCTTTTAGATTAGGTAGTGAAATGCATTTGTAATTTTAATAATTTACAATATTTATGCTACTTAATCTCAGAGGCCTTATCCTCACACTGACAGAACTATTATATTGTGCAACTTACACATGCCCTCAGCTGTCTCGCGGCCTACCTTTATTAGACAAATCTGCATTGCATCAGGCTACTTCACAAGATAGCATTCTGTATTTGCATGCTTAAAAGATCTGCATAGTTGAAGAAAAAGATTTAACCAGTGGGATTATATTCAGGGAGGCCAATTATAAAACTCTGATTTTATTTATTTGCCTGCTCCTGCTCTGCCTTATCTAAACTTTCCTTTAGACTAAGCTCTCCCGTTTAGACAGGCAACTGACCAGTCATGACATCGGCAATGAGAGGAACACTCCCGGGGGCAGTGAAGTAGCCACACGCGGGCGCAGGTGTGCTGAGGACTTCTTATCATTCGCACGTGCGCAACTGCAATCAAATTCAGCTGTGAGCGCTTACTGGGGACCAGTTTCCTGAAGTTTCCACGTAGTATTTGTTCATTAAATAAGGAAGCAAATGATATTGCTTCTATAATAAAATGTGGGCTTCAATTACAAAGTGAATGTGTTGCTCACTGTAATCCCCGACTGGGCCATTGCAGAACTATGACCGCCCTAAAATAAAATAAAGGCACAAAGTGTCTAGAAGAAGTCAAATCTAACATTTAGTCTTCCAGTGGTGACCGTAAACTATAATCTCTGTGGTTGTCATGGTAATATGAGGGGGGACATTATATTACTTTGTCCTCACTGTGTCGTGCGCATCACTTTGCGTTTGTCGCTGGCACCATGTCGGAGGGAGAAAGGCGACCAGCGCAGGTTTTAACTCAGCCACAGGGAGAAAATAGTTTTGCCGAAACAGTAGGTGTTTCTTTGTCAAATTAACGACTTTTTTCCTCAAGTCTTCGAGCTTATGGGCATGGAGTAAAGTGTCGAGGCAGTGTGTGTCAAGTTTAGAGAAAATATAGGTTGTGTGATTGAAAGACACGCCACAAAAGCCGCAAATGAAAACATTTAGCTTTTACGCAAACAGGGCTGAACCAAAATATCAGACCAGTTTGAAAACAAATACATTTTGTTAGGTTTATGTTTTTGTGGACTATTGACAGGTTACCTGACCCCAAAATGACGCTCTATTTTACGAAAGAGGATTTCAAACTTGTAATATCATAAAGTAGCTATTATTGACTGTTGTTATAATTCCGGGCTGTTCCTCATGACAGGGTTCCTCTGGGCCTGATGATATTTTCGAGGAGGACTCTTATTCTCCGTCCTCCCTCTCCTCGTCCTCCTCCGTCCAAACTTTGACTTCCCTGCAGGGGAAACCCCTGTGCACCTTCTGCGGCCTGGAGATAGTGGACAGATTCCTCCTGAAGGTCAGGGTGATGTGATGCCATTGACAACACTGTAAAATTAGGCCTGTATAGTCCTATATATTATGAGAGATGATGTCCCAAACGGTCCATTAATGAGTCGGCTTCCCATTTGTGGCTATTCTTTTCGCATATTTGTGTTATAGATGCAGACTTCCACGAAATGCCGAACTGGGGAAAAAAATTGTGACACCATACTTAAAGATTTTTGTCTTATTAAACACAGAATATGCCCGTAGTTTTGAATTACATTCTCCTCAAGGGAACAATTTTCCCCATCCTCAGGTGAACAATTTGTGCTGGCATGTGAGCTGTCTCTCATGCAGTGTGTGTAAGGCATCACTGGGACGACATGTAAGCTGCTACATCAAAGATACACAGGTTTTCTGCAAACTCGACTACTTCAGGTAAGTCAGACATAGCAGTTTTATTTTCAGTGATTCTGGAATAATTTTATTTGTGCATTCTCTTTAACTAAATGCAGCATGTGATAAGGAGAACAATGATGATATGCTGTATCTAATCGAGTAAGAAGGGAAAATTGGTATAGTAGAGATGTGCTAATTTGGAATGAGAAACGCGATGGCAACAGAAGGAAGGACAATGTTTTTGTTACATATGTTCTACTAATGGAACCTGTGCAACATCACTGAATGACAGGATTCAAGCATTACTTAATGTAATACTTGTCTCAATTTTTAAATGTATGGCTCAGTTGTTTAGCTGAATTATTGTTCTGCTCACTGAAACTAATGGGGTGAGCCTCACTTGTTAATTAATAATTGTTTTTCTTTAAGTTAACAATCAGAAGCCTTTGCTAATATATTGAAAGACTGAGCTTCTTAAACAAAGACTGAAGGCATCCCTGGCTGATCACCTATTTGCAGTTAATTTCATTTTAGTTTACCTCTGCTCTTGTTTCTCAGGAAGTATGGGACCCGCTGTACTCGTTGTGGCCGTAATATCCACTCTAGTGACTGGGTGCGTCGGGCTCGAGGCAGCACCTTCCATCTGGCCTGTTTCTCCTGCACCTCATGTAAGCGCCAGCTGTCCACTGGGGAAGAATGTGGACTACTCGAGAACAGGGTCTTCTGCCGACCACACTATGACATTATAATGGAAAATATAAAACGTGCTAAGGAAACTGGTGAGTAGATAAATGGATAACAAGAGTCAGGTTGAAGAGTAGCAGTAGTCAGTATTGTTATGAAACATTACATTACCTCAAGGGCTGCTGCCCTGCTTGTTTTCCAGCCACCCACTGCTGATTACCCAGATCAAGTGTGTTCATTCAATCAGAAGCTAAAAGATACCATCTTAGATGAAGGTGGAGTAAGGAAAGACAAAGTGAATCTTCCAGCTCCTGATTGACTGAATACACCTGATCTAGGTAATCAGCAATGGGTAGGGCAGAGATAGTTGGGAAAACAAGCAGGGCGGTGGCCCTTAGGCACCGGGATTGGCCATCCCTGCTCTAGGTAGAGGAAATTAAAGTAAAACATTAAGTCTGGGTATTTTGAAATAAAGGCTCAGCTCACCTAAATCATTAAGAAAACCACTTTCAGGTTTTGAGATCGTTGGCCTCTGATTACTGTTGCCACTTCAGTACCGTTACAGCAAGTCCTTCCTCAAACCATACCCTGATAATCTTGTTATAAACTCACTGCCTCAGCTGATTAGATAGTAGCAGATTAGTAGCAGCCTCATCTCAAACTACTAGTGCAGCTTCCCTGTTCTCTTCAACTTGGGCAGCTTTTTCCCATCATAATGAGACCAAGTCATCTCTGCTTGAACATTATGCTGTGGGACACTGAGCTTGGCAGCAGTGCATTTGCAAGCGTCTTGCAAGTCCAAGTTCAGGATGGGGGTGGAAGCATCCCCGTCTCCTGTCTAAGCCATAGCTGTGGGTTTCCCCACCCCGCTTGAGGGCGCCAGTGAGGAGTCATCGTCATCCTCATTGGACATGAGGAGCGCTGACCGACCGTCTGATTATTCCAGCAGACTGGCTGCAAGACCAGGCCCAGCCAGTTCCTAGGAAGGAGGGCCAGAGATGTCAAGTTGTTCTCCCCAACTTGTGATCAATGTGGATTAAAGACTGCAAATACAGCAACTGTATAGCAGTAGTCTCTTTTTTAGTAGCAAGGCAGTCGACTCGTCCCATCCCATCTTTATCACAAAGTGAATGAAGGAAAAAAAAAAGCTAAAACACGCTCGTGCTGAAGCACAACACTGCCAGCACTTATAGTATACAAAACAATCTTTTTTATAGGTGATGTCACAATAGTGCAGGCTTGTACTTTTATCAGAATGCCAAATCTTATATGTCCTGTGTCTTATCCTAAAGAGGAACAAAGAGTAGAAGAAGATGTGACAGACAAAGAGGACTCCAGCACCACAGCCAGACCTGCTAAGCGGGCCAGGACAAGCTTCACTGTTGACCAATTACAGGTACTGTCAGCCACTGTGTGTACATGTCTTTATTACACTGTATGCACTTGTTTTTTTTTTTCAGTGCCATCACTGTGAAAATATTGTATCTGGTCTTTGCAGCTTCACTCATTTTTCTACACTGGCAGTGGCAGTTGATGCATTTATATTTGAAACCAGAGAGCACTCTACATGCAGTGGTTTCTTCTGAACTGTTACACTAACATTATTGGACTTGACTGAAATATCAACTGTGTAAATGCCCCCTTCTGTCATCTCTTCTGAACTCTAATCATTCTGTCTATAGGTAATGCAAACTCAGTTTGCTAAAGATAACAACCCAGATGCCCAGACTCTCCAGAAACTGGCAGAGAGGACTGGTCTCAGCCGCAGGGTTATTCAGGTAAACAACTGTTACTGCCTCTAGGAGAGATGCTAGTTATTGCAGAAATGCCATGCCGCTTCTAGAGTAACTTTGTCTGTCCAGGGTAATGAAAAATAGCCTAATGGCTAACTCTAAACTAATAATAAAGAGAATGATAGCTTTGTATGGTTAAGCTGTAAAGTCCAGTAATTAGGCTCCATAGGAAAAGTCACTCATATTTTGGCTCTCAGTGCACTGCTCAGCCGATAGAGATGCACCTTAGAGAACTGGCATTGTTACTGTCCTGCTGATTATATAATGAATACAGTGTAACTAATAGCTAAATGATTTGCAAGAGCCTTCATTTTATTGTATTTTCTCAGAAATGGTGAATTCCTTTTAAATATCCCAAATAGTATACTGTAATAAAGGCAGGACACTTCTTTTATGTGTATGTGAATTTAAACTGTTCACCCAGAGCATAATGAACTTTGACTTCCAGTGTCCCTTTGTATGATGTTTTGACAATAATTCCAGGGAATTTTAACAATGTTTCATACACAACTGATACTTAGTTGTTTTTTTTTAAGAGAAGGAAAGGATTGTGGAACTATCAGGTACCACAACTTCTGCACCTGAAAGTGGAGAATTTCACTTTAAAGACGAGTTATCGATCAAGTCTCTGTCCTTCAGGTTTGGTTTCAGAACTGTCGAGCTCGTCAAAAGAAACACATCAGCCCAAATCTTGCTTCCTCATCCATGATGACATCACTTGCACCTGGTCTGCTGACACAACCCTTGATGGAGGATATGCAATACACAAGCTATATTTCCCCAGATACGCCCCTCCTCACCACACTGACTTATATGGATGGTAAGAAACATAAGTGCTTTGGGCTCCTTACTCAAAAATGTAATGCATTACTCATTACTCTTCAAAAATGAATATTATTACTTTACTTATTTCTCCCTGTCAGATTTATCAGATTTATCTTGCCATTCGCCACAACATACCTACAGAGAATTCTGTAGCAAGTTCCTAAAAATATAGGCTAAGAATAGTGTATGTATATACACCGATCAGGCATAACATTGTGAAATTTTCATCAAAACTAAAACATTTTGAGCTTCATAAACAAATGTTAAGGTGGGAGTGTTACACTGAAGTGCATACAATTGTACAGGTGTACTGCACCTAATAAAGTGGCCAGTGAGTGTACGTGTATGTATATACACCGATCAGGCATAACATTATGACCACTGAGAGGTGAAGTCAATAACACTCATTATCTGTTACAGTATCTCCTGTCAGTGTGTGGGGTACATTAGGCAGCAAGTGAACATTAAGTCCTCCAAGTTGATGTGTTGGAACCAGGAAAAATGGACATGTGTAAGGATCTGAGTGACTTTGACAAGGGCCAAACTGTGATGGTGAGATGAGTGGGTCAGAGCATCTCCCACACTGCAGGTCTTGGTGGGTGTTCTTGGTCTGCAGTGGTTAGTACCTACCAACAGTGTCTAAGGACAAATGGTGAAGTGGTGACAGGGTCATGGACGACCACGGCTCACTGATGATGAGGTTACCCTACTGTAGATTAAACTTTTAACTTCCATTTGTACTTTTCAAAAGATTAAAATTTATTTGAATCTTTGTTAAAATGGTTGAAAATGAGAAATACTGTACATTGGTCTATATGAAGAGAAAGAGTCAGGGGCTGTAGTGGTGCTATCACACCTAGAGTGGTGAGATTGTTGCATTTATTTAAAGAATTCTCTCTAAGTCGTCCTCACGACCACAGTTTTCACTCCTTTTACATATGTTTTTCACTGAATTGTAGACACACTGTGCTCTTCCTGATGGTACAATTGTGGAAGCAAATGGATTCACAGAAGATGCACAGTGAGCTGCAGAGTGACATGAGTGCCAATCAACTGCCACATTGAGTCCTATGCAAACCGTGTTAGGGAGGTGGTCATAATGTTATGGCTGATCAGTGTATCTCCAACTGCCCATACACAGCTAACTCATTTTTAACTATTTAAGTCATCTATATAAAGCTTTTGTATTTTCTTTATGGCTGCCATTTAATGCCAATGCTAAGTCCATACCTGGAGAGATCAGATTAGCAGTACAATAAATAAATCGTATTGTTTATTAAATTCCAAATCCTAGAGTTTATGGGGTAATGGCTTTAGTATTTGTTTCTCAAATTCTTAAAGAACTTATTTGCAGATTTTAAATTTATATTTTATGTGGTTTATTCTTAATTGTTTTTTTTTTTTAACTTCCTCAGTCCAAGCCACAGGCCCACTTTTGCTTCAGCCACTGGTATCCAACTCACTGACTGAACTGCCAATCAGCCATTCCTGAACCTGCCTCCTGAAAACTGAATGTGATGATTGGCTGATGGGAAGAAGTTGAGCAAATCACTGCTCTTTAATTAGAATAAATAAATAAACTGCTACAAAGAGTAACTCATTAACTGTCCATCAATTAATGGTTATTAAAATAAACTATTTAATTTTCACTGCCTAATGTGAGCAGACAAATTAATCTGTCTCTGCATTGCTCTCAGACAGGGATTGACAAGAGGAAAATAAGTTGAAAATGTAAAATATTAATTTTGTAAGATGAAGTTTTGTTAATATGAACATCTTAGTTTCTTTAATTTATTTGGAAAATATATGTCACTTTTTTTTTTTCAAAGGATGTAACAGAAAATGTCAGTTTTGGTGTTTACAGGAGAAAAAAATAGTCTATGTAAAGACTATTAGAAAATTCAGTTTTTATATTGCATATTAAAGTAACTGGAATTGATACATCAGAGGAGAAATTCTCCTGTTCCTTTCTGTATTATTGACAGTATAAACATGTATGTCTATTAAATACCAAATACGATCTGCCCTCCTGCATTCTTCCCTTGCAGTGCCTGAGCCTTTTACTTTCAACCAGACACTTTCTGCACTGAGGAGGGGTCTCAGAGGAGCACGAGTGAGGATGCACAGTACCATGTTTTGCAAACAGTCTGATACATCGAAACATCCTCACTGTTTTAAAACAGCATGAATAGACAAAAGATTCAACAAGATTCAAGGATAATACTCCAAACTGTTAGATTTAAGACATCAAATTATAAACATTGGATCTGCAGGTCTGATTAATAAAAGGGACATCCTTGGTGTTTGATGCCTTTTGTGTCCCCAGATAAGATCATATCTATTTCCTCAACAAGATCAGTGTTAAAAGGTTTTAAAAATAACACTAATGCATATTAAATGTGATCAAAATAATTAATTTTAGACATTTCATGCCATTTTAAGTAATTGGACACCAGGTTTTTCCTGTGCCCCAACACTGTGTATTGTATTCGTATGATGAATTTAAGAGTTACAGTAGTTTTTCTATATTATTATGGATATTTCAAACACTACTCCAATTTATACATTTTCCCAATTGTTTATTTTTAAATGTCTCTTTTAACTTATTTTACCATATTAATCTAATGTAACACATTAGATTAATTAAGGGGAATATGAAAAAAGTAAGAATTCATAATTCTGTAACGTTCATATTAAAAAGCAATTCTATGCAGTGTAATCTTGTTTTGTTAGACTGGTTTTGCTCTTATACAGTGTAATGGATGTCTTTAGAATAAAATGTCCACCCCTTTACCCTGGAAAAGATTTCCATTAGAGGGATGGTACTGTTAAAAGACTGAAGGAATGGTCTTATGTTTCCTTGCTCAGTTTCAACCTCATTCCTCAGTGCACAAATACAAGTTCTGGAATGACTGGAACAATGTATGGGGTCAAGCAAGAGTTGAGGATTAAGGAACAGCCAGACTAGGACACTGTGATGTCCACATACAGTAGCTCTTCCAAGACTATGAAGTTGTTTTTTACTAATTGACTAAATGTATTAAATCCTATATGTTAACATACTGAGTGATCAAGCTTCAGGACACAATGTCCCTGACCATCAGTAGTATATAGTGAAGCTGCAGTATGTCTAGAAATGAGCACATCAGAAGGACAGCTCAGGTCGGCTGTTTTGGAGACAAGGTCAGAGAGGCCAGATTGAAATGGTTTGGACATGTGCAGAGGAGGGATAGTGGTTAAATTGGTAGAAGGATGTTGGAGATGGAGCTGCCAGGCAAGAGGTCAAGAGGAAGGCCAAAGAGGAGATATATGGATGTGCTAAAAGAGGACATGAAGTTAATTGGGGTGAGAGTAGAGGATGCCGAGGATAGAGTTACGTGGAAACAGATGATTTGCTGTGGCGACCCCTAACAGGAACAGTCGAAAGAAGAAGAAGAAGAAGAAGAAGAAGAAGAAGAAGCAGTATGTCTAGAATGTTCAGTCATAGAAAGCTAAGTCAGGAACTGATTGAATACAATTTCTCAGTCTAGAACTAGATCTATTACACTGCATAGAAATTCAGTATATTATGGTCATATCCAAAATATAACATGTCATTTTTAGTTAACATAAAACTAAATAACATACAGCATGGAAAGAGCAGAGTAGGACTGGCAGTTGGTGGACATTACATTAACCACGTATTCAATAATAAACATGCTATGTGAAGTCTGTTTTATAATTTCTGAAAGCATGTGTAGGATCTGATTAATATTTGTTTTTTCTGTACTTAAATTTTTACTGAAGTTTTAGGTAACAAATGATAGTGGCCCCTCATGAATTTAATTTAATTTCATTTCATTTTTCTTTGTCCCTTCTTTTCTCTCTCTCTCTTTACCCCCCCCCCCCCCCCCATTTCCCTTTATTACCTTATACCAGACTCTGTATAGACTCGAATACACACACACAAAACACATCTTTACACAGCGACCACATGTAAAACTCCCATACTTTCCTCTGTAAATGTGTTGCATCGATGTTCCATATTCTGCCTTGTTAGCATGCTGTTTTCTATTGCCAAATAAATAAATAAACTTTTAGGCAACAACTTTAATTTGGCCCTTTTCTTCTACAAAACCAAGGCAGTAACGTCACAGTTGTGAAAGAACATTGCATTGCTCCACCTATATAATAATACTGTAGATCCAGGGGCTTGTGCCTGGATCACAGGCACAAATGAATGTCACTGAAATCTTGAAGAGCAGGGACACTTGGAGATGAGGTAGCAAATATAAGTGCGCTCTTGATGTAACTATGCCAGTGTTCTTGGTATTGAAGTGATCCAATTATCTCATAAATTGTAGATTTAAAGGATTTTTTTTATCACTAACATCCTGTTGTCCAATTTGTAGTCTCATGTTCAAAACTCTAAACACAATTAGTACAACATCCATCCATTGTGGACCATACCATTAACAGAATACATGTTATTTGCACACAGTATGCAGTCAGTTAACACTTATAAAATGCTTATATTTTCTTTACATGCAAGCTTACCAAATACCAAAATTATGGAATAATATTTTCAGATGCTAGCACACAACAAGCCAGAAATGAAAACTTAATGTTCAAAACCTTAAATATAGTATAAAACCTTAACCTCTATAACAACAGCAGCTCAAAAGCTCAAATATTGAAACAGATAAGCAGTTTTGAATAGTTCACATGCAATGACAAAGTGGTTTGCAGCCCATCCAAGAATGCTTTCCCGTTTCATTCCCCTCTATTCGCCCTTCCTCGACCCCAATGAGGATTTTTTTTTCTTGCCTGGAAGTGAAAAGTGTAGGCTATGATTGTTGGCCACATGTGTAACTGTCCCTCCTGGTCGCATAAATGCCAGATGCAAAGACATCTCAGCTGGAAACTGCTAGGGACAGATAAGGCAGGCATTTCTATCCAAGGTGCATAGCATGGGATGACTTAAGATGTGATGTGGATCACACATCATGGATGATTTTTTAGTTAATCAGTGACAGCAATTTAATGTTGCCAATACAGCTTTTACTGTGGCAGTTCTGTCATTTACTAGTTTTTTATACTGTGGATTTGATAAAGATAACTCATTTTGTTGCCAAAAATGTCCACATTCAACACTCAACCAATTTAAAGGAAAATGAATTATAAAAACAGTGGATTTCATGTTGTCTGTTGTACACTGGTAGAACTTAAACATCAATAGTAATGCAGTTTCTGTAATGGCATCTACTCTTAGGCTAATATTTTGAATGTTATGATCAACTCTTTCTTCCTATTGGACAGAAAATATGAGCTGTTTTGAAAGGATGATCTGATACAGAGTTTGACATGTTTTGAGAGTTAAACTTGGTTTATGGCTAGTGTAGGCCTATATAGACAAAGGTTTTAGCATTTTGAAATGCAGAGTTGGTATTTTGTGAATAAAATGTGGTTTTGAGCAACAAAAAAAATTGTATGGTTAACTGTGTGATGAAGGTGTTGCTGTGTTAAGAGTCTAGAAAAAAATATCTTAATTATAGGCAAACGCTTGTCATTAACAGTAAAATAAAATAAATAAATAAATAAAGTTACATAATGACGTAATAAGTCGTACTTTTATTTTGGAAACACAGCTTCCGGAAGTTGCGTATGGTGTTTGGCATGCGCATATTACTGAGGAAGAAAAGAACCACTGTTTAAGGAACGATATAAAATTGTAAACATTATTAAACTGGCTGCTTTCTCTGTGTGGATGGGATGGAAGAATAAGGTAAACATGGTCTTTAAGATATCCACTTTTTTGTCAGAATAGTTGTCATTGTCAACGCGTGCAGTGTCAGAAGCATTGACGTTAATTGATTTAGCATGACAGTTTATGATATCCAGTCTGTGGTTTCAGACCTGATATCAAGAAAGACTTTCAAGCGTCAGCTAACTTACGATCATAATTTATTGTTACATTTCATTTACTTTGGTTATTAGGATTTGTTGTAGCGGTGTTCGTTTGCTTTGTGATAGGAAACGCTTGTGGATTCCTCACAACAGTGCTAGCAATAGCACATAGCGTAGCGTTCCCAGACATCCTTGAGAAATGATCTAACGCTAAATAATTAGCTGGCTCATTGATTTAAATAGTTCTGCGCAAATAGATTTGGCATCTGAAGCACGCCTTCTCTCTATTTAGCTAACTTACTTAGTATCTGACACAACCATTGATAAACATCAATAAAACCTCATTCCTGTCACTCTACTCGAAATTGTGATTAGCTAACTATGTGTCTGTCGGCTGAAACTAACAGCAATTAGCATAACTAGCTATTTACTCGTTATGCGAAGAAAGTAAAGTTAGCTAGTTAGCTAACTAGAATGAATAACCCACGGGGGTGCATTAATATGATGTGATAGGACTCACAATAGGAATATTTGGACACAATGGTATTGTTAATATTAGCTATCATTAAATGCACATCTAATCCGCTGTCTTACTGATCCGGTGCAACAGCAATGTTATCTGTTTTTGCCTTCCTGTTTTCCTGTGTTAATTGTGATCAAGTTAAAAACATTAGTCTTATCTTAAGACTGTTCTTCAGCTAGCTGCCGATCTCTGGCAGCAGATTCCCAAAACTACAAGCTTCATTAGGTGTCAAATAGACCTTTATTTAAAAAATAAATGGCTGGTTGACCAAAAGACGCAAGTTTAACGTTAGATGGCAATAAAACAGATATGGGCTCCTGATTAACCCACTCACACAATGCACCTAAATTATATATTCCGCTCATGATCTCAACCCCACCGAATGCCTATATACAACAAGCACATGGGAATACTGTAGTCAGATTTGTGCTACACAGTGGTTCCCTGGTACTCAAATTTAATACCCAAGTGTAACTAGCATATACTTACCAATTTTAGTAATTACACCTGTAAAATGCATTGCAGTCAGATATGTTACCCTCTAATAAATACTTTTAAATAAAAAAAAAACTATCTTGTAGTGGGTATTATTTTTTTAAGTCCATGTCAGAAAATGGAGTTCCAAGTCTGTGGTCATTTTTGAGGCTAGTGGTGGTGGTGTATAGGACCACATTATATTGAAAAGGCTTTTCTACACTATGTTCACCCCTATTTACATACATGATGATTGAAGAGAGCAGCAGAGTTGTTACCGCAAAAATGAGTCTCCAAATGACCACAGAATTGATTAAATGCCTGTTTAACAGAATGTCAACAAAACCCATACACCATACGTTTCACAGACTAATTACTATAGGGTGATGATATCTGAGTGTGATGGGTTGTGCAGGTATGTCTGTTTACACTGAGTTACCAGTTCTTCAAACATATCAGTCTGATATCTTGCTGAGAGAAATGACAACAGATCAAAGTAATCGGTAGCAGTAGCAGATCAGAGCTGTGGCACAAATGACAGTGGACAAAGAAAACAATCAGTCTGCTTCCACGAGAAAATATCAGAGCTTTCTCATCAGAAGGCTGCACACATTTAAAATTTTAGCAATCATAAAAGATGGAAATTAGTGAAAGAACTCTGGCAAACACTGCTACATTGACATTCAGAATGTAAGCTGACTACATAGTCATTTGTTTTGTTTGCTTTGTAGGTTAACCTCAAGGTGTGGAAGAAAACATTGTTCGCCAGTGCATGGACACAAAGCCAATGCGCAGGTAGGTGTAGTATCAAGTATGCAGGAATGTGTTATGTCTTGAAAGGTCTGTTGGCATTGGTTCCAGATTCTTTCTCCAGGGTTTTGATAGAATTTTATTGACTCAGAATCCTGTTCTGAATTGACTTATTGAATCCGAATCCTTTCAAATCCTTATCAACTCTTTTTAACTAGTTTCAAGTACTTTTTAAAAAGTGATTTTATTTCACTCAAAACAAATTGTTTTATGTCAGAGAAGATACTATAGAATTCTGTAACCATGTTAATAGCACAAGAGGTTATTTTATTTATCAAGCCTAAGCCATGGACATCCTGCTGAGCTGCAGAGGAACAGGGATTTCAACACTTATGTTGCCACTGCTCTGTGACACCTCACTCATTTAGCTTATTGGGTGTCTATTTTGTAGCTTAAAAAAACACACTAAAAACAGTAAAAGTAAAAATACTGTGAAAATAATATTGATGCTATTTTCATCATTCAGTGTATATCAGTTACATAAATTACTGATGTTTTACATGCATAATGGAGTTAGTTACCTGGAGGTGAAGTGGTTGTTATTGGCCTTGTCCCTTTCTTAAAGAGATTTCTGTGAATTCTCTATCTTAGATTATTATGTAATGCAGATGATGAAAACCCAAATTCTTTGCAATTTTATGTTGACAAATGTTACTCTTACATTGTTGCACAGCATATGTTGCACTTTTGTGCCGATAATAATTTGATTTTGTCTAGCAGTGAGTTCCTGCCTAGTCAGAGCTATACATACAGTGTATATTAGTGACGCCTGGCATACAACATCATGGCTCGACCATTGCATTTCTACAGCTGATGCACATGCCGCTTTGGCAGATATAAACATTCTTTACAACATGTCCTTTTCTGATCATATCCCCGTCAAGATGACCGTGAGACTTGATTTTATACCTATTTTAACTCAGTCTAACCAAAACATGGAGGTTTGGATTTCTCCTCTCTTTCTCCTGAGGGTCTTGCCAGTTATCGTAATCTCACTGATAGGCTGTTATATGATATCACATTACCTAGAGAGGCGGTTATGTGCAATGATCCTAATTGTATAGATGCTAACCACAAGACAGATATCTCTTCCATGTATCTTAATATTATCTGGGTGCTGCTGGACGCGAGTGTGCCGTTTCACGAAGATGAAGGGAAGCGTAAAACTATGCCTGGCTGGAGCACCTATGTGG
>NW_018128211.1:247222-251047 GCF_001952655.1 Monopterus albus
AACTTCTTTTGAATAGGTTTCACAATCTTATTAGCTCTACTGCAAACCAATTTGGGTTTAAAACTAGCCATGGCACTGACACCTGTATATTTGCCCTAAAAGAATTAGTCAGTAAATATAAAAGCAAAAACTCCTCTGTATTCATGTGCTTCTTAGATGCGTCCAAAACTTTTGACCAAGTGAATCATAGGAAATTATTCCAGAAATTGTGTGACGCCCAAGTACCTAAATATATAGTGAGATGTTTGTCATATTGGTATGCGCACCAGACTATGTCTGTTAGATGGGATAATTGTATATCTGCACCTTTTCAGACCGGTAACGGCGTAAGACAAGGTAGTCTGCTTTCCCCAATTTTGTTTAATTTTTACATGAATGATCTGTCTAAAGAACTAAATATGTGCAGAATGGAATGTATGGTTGGTGACAAAGTTGTGAATCATTTAATGTATGCAGACGAATTTGTGATTTTTAGTCCCAGCTCAGCAGGTCTTCAGCAGCTCTTGAACGTGTGTTCAATGTCTGGGGAACGTCACGTTGTCAAGTATAATGCTGTCAAAAGTGTTATTATGATATGCCGTACAAATGAAGACAGGTCCCTTGTATTTCCTTCTTTTAAGTCATCTGATAATATTTTAACTGTGTGCAGTGAAATTAAGTGTTTGGGTCATTTCATTAATGATTGTTTGTCTGATGACAGGGATATATATCGTGGGATATATGCCGTATGTTGTACAGTGGTTACCCCCTTACTGATTTCTTATCTTTTTTGCATGTTTGTCACACTGTAATGTTTCAGGTCATCAAACAAATTTAAATATTAGTCAAAGATAACACAAGTAAACACATCATGCAGTTTTTAAATGAAGGTTTTTATTATTAAGGGAAAACAAAATCCAAAACTATATAGCCCTGTGTGAACAAGTGTTTGCCCCCCTGTCAAAACACTGGTTTATCGCACCTGAGTTCAATTTCTCTAGCCACACCCAGGCCTGATTACTGCCACACCTGTTCGCAATCAAGAAATCACTTAAATAGGACCTGCCTGACAAAGTGAAGTAGACCAAAAGATCCTCAAAAGCTAGACATCATGCCGAGATCCAAAGAAATTCAAAACCAAATGAGAAAGAGAATAATTGAGCTCTATCAGTTTGGAAAAGGTTATAAAGCCATTTCTAAAGCTTTGGGACTGCAGCGAACCACAGTGAGAGCCATTATCCACAAATGGCGAAAACATGGAACAGTGGAGAACCTTCCCAGGAGTGGCCGGCCGACCAAAATTACCCCAAGAGCGCAGCGACAACTCATCCAAGAGGTCACAAAAGACCCCACAACAACATCCAAAGAACTGCAGGCCTCACTTGCCTCAGTTAAGGTGAGTGTTCATGACTCCACCATAAGAAAGAGACTGGGCAAAAATGGTTTGCATGGCAGAGTTCCAAGACGAAAACCACTGCTGAGCAAAAAGAACATAAAGGCTCGTCTCAGTTTTGTCAGAAAACATCTTGATGATCCCCAAGACTTTTGGGATAATAGTCTGTGGACAGAAGAGACACAAGTTGAACTTTTTGGAAGGTGTGTGTCCCATTATGTGTGGTGTAAAAGTAACACCGCATTTCAGAAAAAGAACATCATACCAACAGTAAAATATGGTGGTGGTAGTGTGATGGTCTGGGGCTGTTTTGCTGCTTCAGGCCCTGGAAGACATGCTGTGATAAGTGGAACCATGAATTCTGCTGTGTACCAAAATATCCTGAAGGAGAATGTCCGGCCATCCGTTTGTGACCTCAAGCTGAAGCGAACTTGGGTTCTGCAGCAGGACAATGATCCAAAGCACATCAGCAAGTCCACTTCTGAATGGCTGAAGAAAAACAACATGAAGACTTTGGAGTGGCCTAGTCAAAGTCCTGACCTGAATCCAATTGAGATGCTGTGGCATGACCTTAAAAAGGCAGTTCATGCCCGAAAACCTTCCAATGTGGCTGACTTACAACAATTCTGCCAAGATGAGTGGGCCAAAATTCCTCCACAGCGCTGTGGCAGACTCATGGCAAGTTATCGAAAACGCTTGATTGCAGTTGTTGCTGCTAAGGGTGGCCCAACCAGTTATTAGGTTTAGGGGGCAAACACTTATTCACACAGGGCTATATAGTTTTGGATTTTGTTTTCCCTTAATAATAAAAACCTTCATTTAAAAACTGCATGATGTGTTTACTTGTGTTATCTTTGACTAATATTTAAATTTGTTTGATGATCTGAAACATTACAGTGTGACAAACATGCAAAAAGATAAGAAATCAGTAAGGGGGAAAACACTTTTTCACACCACTGTATGTACAAGCTAATGTACTGGCACGGAAATTTGGTGCATGCTCGGTGGGAGTAAAATTGGCGTTGTTTAAAGCTTATTGTACTTCCTTGTACACTGCCCATCTGTGGTGTAATTATAAAAAGGGCAGTCTTCGGAAACTGTCAGTGGCTTATAATGACGCCCTAAGGATATTATTAAAAAAGCCTAGATGGACGAGTGCTAGCGAACTGTTCGTGTCATCTCAAATTAGTACATTTTCCGCAGTTTTAAGAAACCTGATGTTTAAATTTATTTGTGGCTTGAATGGTTAAAAAAAATCATATTTTGTTGTTGACTAATGTTGCACACAGTGACGTGTTTTACTTCTGCTCTCTGGAAACACTGGTATGCCTGCCTTTTAAAGGGACAGTAGTTTTATAGGTGTTCTGTTCTCATTTTTATGTATTTTCTGTTTTTATTGTTTCATTTTAAACTGTTCTTTTATTGCTTTTTATTTGTTTCTGAACCTGGACCTTGAGTCTGTAATAAAGTGTCATTCATTCACTCTTACATTGTTGAACTACACTGTGTGCACAATTATTAGACAAGAGTACTTTGACAGTGTCATCCTTTTTATACATATGTTATTTGGATTTAAGCATATCAGGTGATGCGTATTTGTGTAATGAGGGACGGTGTGGCCTAAGGAGATCAACACATTATATGAAGGTGTAGATACTGGGGCATGATCACAGAACCGTCAAATGTTTTGTTGCAAATAGTCAATAGGGTCACATGTTAAGAGGAAAAAAAAGATGTAAATTAACTGCCAAAAGTTTGAGAAGAGTTGAATGAGGCAAATGATTTGTTACAGAGGTTAATAGTTTTTGAGGAACTGGATCTGGAACTGAACACAATTGGAGACACTGAACAACATTATCATGAATCGGACGATGAGTTTGACCCTGAAAAAAACTTTTTTAAAAACTCTGAAAATAACTGCAAGTATTACACGGATGAGCAGTTTAACAGCAATGTCAAGACGGAAAACAAATTATCATTAATTCACTTTAATAGCAGAAGTTTATACGCAAATTTTCAGAGTATAAAACATTATCTTACTAGTCTTACACATTCTTTTAATATAATTGCTATTTCTGAAACTTGGATTAATAATGTAAGGGGAATGGATTTTGACCTTGATGGGTATGACTTGGTATGCACAAACATAAGATGGAGAGAATAAGATGGGTGGTGGTGTGGCCTTGTACATAGATAAAAACTTTTGTTATAAGAAAGTGGAGAAAATGTCAAGGGTGGTGGATAATTTACTCGAATGTGTGACTGTAGAAATACTCGTGGAAAAAAAGAAAAATGTTGTAATAAGCTGTATTTATAGAGCACCTGGAGCCAGCATAGAAAAATTTAATGACTGGATGGAAGAAAATTACTTGACAACAAGTCATAAATTAATGTTCATATGTGGTGACTTCAATATAGATTTGTTAAATCCTAACAAGCACACAGGAACTGAG
>NW_018128211.1:252701-263804 GCF_001952655.1 Monopterus albus
TTTTTTTCTAATAGTTGTGATTTTATTTGTAAAGAAGCTCATGAAGTCATTGCTGCTGAGATCTAAGGGAATGTTAAGCTCAACAGCACTGTGGCTCTTTGTCAGCCTGGCTACAGTGCTGAAAAGAAACCTGGGGGTGTT
The DNA here is from genome assembly GCF_001952655.1 of Monopterus albus. NCBI lineage: Eukaryota > Metazoa > Chordata > Actinopteri > Synbranchiformes > Synbranchidae > Monopterus > Monopterus albus. Next base: position 252,843 of record NW_018128211.1, read on the forward strand.
CTTATTTTCCTCAATCAGTGATGAATAAAATGCGGTTCTGGCACTATGAAGGGCTTTCTTATATGTTATTAAACTATCTTTCCAGGCTATGAAAAACTCTTCTGACTTAGTGGAGCGTCACCTCCTTTCCATTTTTCGTGATGCCTGCTTTAGGGAGCAGAGCTGTGAGCTGTACCACGGGGCTATGTTCCATAAAAAATGAAATTAAGTGATGACAATGGAGGAGGGACTTAAATGACCATATTAGTGGTTTTGAGTCTTTTTGTCCTAAACCACATATAGCGTTAAATCACAGTTAAACAAATATTCAAAACCTGATGCTAACATATCTTTCTACCTTTCCACGCATCTGCTGGTGTTCATTCATTTCCACTTCCAGTAGGAAATTTTATCAGCACACACTACACTGTGTGCACAATTATTAGGCAAGTGAGTATTTTGACCATATCATTTTCATGCATAGTTTCCAACTTCAGGCTGTATAAACTTGCATGCTTATTGGATTTAAGCATATCAGGTGATGTGTATTTGTGTAATGAGGGACGGTGTGGCCTAAGGAGATCAACACCTTATTTCAAGGTGTGCATAATTATTAGGCAGCTTCTTTTCCTCAGACAAAATGGACCAAAAAAGAGACTTAACTGACTGTGAAAAGTCAAAAATTGTAAAGTCTTTCAGAGTGATGCAGCGCCCTTGAAATTTCTAAGATATTGGGGCGTGATCACAGAACCGTCAAATGTTTTGTTGCAAATAGTCAACAGGGTAGCAAGAAACGTGTTGAGGGAAACAAATACACAAATTAACTGCCAAAGATTTAAGAAGAGTTGAACGTGAAGCTACCAGGAACCCATTATCCTCCAGTTCTGTCACATTCCAGAACTGCAACCTACCTGGAGTGCCCAGAAGCACAAGGTGTTCAGTTATCAGAGACATGGCCAAGGTAAGGAAGGCTGAAACCCGACCACCACTGAACAAAACACATAAGTTGAAATGTCAAGACTGGGCCAGGAAATATCGGAAGACAGATTTTTCAAAGGTTTTATGGACTGATGAGACTCTTGACTGACCAGATGGATGGCCCTGTGGCTGGATCAGTAACGGGCATAGAGCTCTAGTTCGAATCAGATGCCAGCAAGGTGGACGAGAGGGGCTGGTATTATTAAAGATGAGCTAGTTGCACCTTTTCAGGTTGAAGATGAACTCAAAATCAACTCCCAAACCTACTTTAGAAGACACTTTCTTCAAGCAGTGGTACAGGAAAAAGTCTGCATCTTTCAAGAAGATCATTATTTTTATACAGGACAGTGCTCCATCTCATGCATCGAAGTACTCCACTGCATTGCTAGCCAGTAAAAGGCCTTAAAGATGAAAGAATAATGACATGGCCCCCTTCCTCACCCAACCTAAACCCTACTGAGAACTTGTGGGCCCTTAAATGGGAGATTTACAGTGAAGGAAAACAGTACACCTCTCTGAACAGTGTCTGGGAGGCTGCTTGCTGCTGCACAAAAAGTTGATTGTCAAGAGATCAAGAAACTGACAGACTCCATGAATGGAAGGCTTATGACTGGTATTGAAAAGAAGGGTGGCTATATTGGTAACACGTTTTTTTTTAAATGTCAAATATTTATATGTAAGTTTTGAGTTGTTTATTATTCTCACTTTGACCGATGAAAATAAACAAGTAAGATGGGAAATTTTTTGTTTTTCATTTAGTTGCATAATTCTGCACACTAACAGTTGCCCAATAATTGTGCACACACCGACACTTTCCCCTTAGTAAGCCAAAACCCCTCTTTTACTCTCTTAAATATTCAGGTTTGGGGTTTAACATTTTGGATTGACTGAGAGCACTGTAGCTGTTCAGTAATAAAATGAATCCTCAAAAATGCAACTGGCCTAATAATTGTGCACACAGTGTATTTGCCACATAGAGTGGTGAACCTCACCCCGTCCTTCTTAAAGACTCAGCCTCTCTGGGGTGCACCTTCTAACACTACTGAAGACATTATACAATTGTTTTAACAGGCTGAATAATACTCCTTGTAACCAGAAAACTGTAAACTCTCTCAATGAGTCAAATTGATGGAACGCCCTTTTATTGTTGCAGCAGAGTCGTCACATAACCTGTTAGACACAAATCTAGCTTTGCTGAAAATCTGTTTTATGTGATGACATTATATGGTGGTTTATAATTATTTGGTCACTGATTCCCCCCACCCCCATTATTTAGTCAGGGTAGGTCCACTGAGAGGCCACCTTTCTTTTTCAGGGACACACTGGTCACATTCGCATGGTTATACATTCACACCTGGAAGTTGCCCAGTGCATCCACAGTCTTGACCTGCTGGCCACTGAGTGACTTCACTGGAGCAGTGGGAGTTATAGGAACTTGTAGTAATTTGTAATCCACAAAACTTACACAAATATTTTTAAGCTCTGCAACATTACAGTATGTTAAGAGCACTACCACCTGGATTACAAGAAAAAGTTTTGAGTTTGAGTTAAATTAACAAGATGAATGTGTGATGTGCATCAAGATGAATATTCCTAGTAAACCAATTAATTAATTATTCAAATTATTATTGCCCATCTGGTTAATATCAAGGGCCACCAGCGCACGCCAAGACGCCACTGGAATGGACATCACCAGCCGCTGTACCCTGGGGGACCCCAACAAACTCCCTGAAGGGGTCCCCCAGCCTGCACGCATGCCCTACATCTCTGACAAACACCCACGACAGACCCTGGAGGTGATCAACCTGCTGAGAAAACACCGTGAGCTCTGTGATGTGGTGCTGGTCGTGGGTGCCAAGAAGATTTATGCTCACCGTGTGATCCTGTCTGCCTGCAGCCCTTATTTCAGGTACATAAAGAGACTGCCACTGTATTCAGTTCACATCCATTAGCTAATGAATTGATATCAAAGTGCAGGTGGGGTATTTTAACTACTAACTGTAATAGTAATACAGCTGTTAACTTCTGTGTTGTTTATAGGGCGATGTTTACTGGAGAGCTGGCAGAGAGCAGGCAGACTGAGGTGGTTATTCGTGACATTGATGAGAGAGCCATGGAGCTGCTCATTGACTTTGCCTACACCTCACAGGTAACAAGAGTAGCACTGAACAGTGGCTTATTACAAGTCTATTAGTATTATAAATGTATTAATATTAATATGTGGCATCAGGGATTGGTGGTGTGGCAGCATTAATGCCAATGCAATGCCATGTTGCCATATTTATTAAAATGCTTAACTACATGAACCACTAGCTTGCAGATGCTTACAGAAGCTAAAAATCACATTAGAATAATCCAGTAGTATGTTGTTCAGTACAGATCTGCTTCAGTCACTGAGTATGGGTAAAATTGGACTTTTATACCTCTGTCTTAAAGGTGCATGGCTGTGTTTTTTATTTTTTATTTTTATAAATCAAACTTCTTTTAAAGTCCCAATGGCATGCTTGTTTCCATCCATTTAATGTTTAATCTTGGGGAGCTCTAGATTATCTTGGCACCTGTGGTAAAAATAAAAATCACCCTAACACACCCCTCATAACTCCAAATTGTCTATCATTTTTTTCAGAATAATAAAACCAAGAAGCCCCTTCCTAAAAATGAGAGGATAGTTCATGAACATGCACAACTCCTGTTGCTAGTGTTATGTTGCAAGCAGACAACACAATGAACCACGACGGCATTAATGAATGTGAATTTTTCCTCCATAGATACAGTATGTAAACAACGCTATATGTACTGATGAAAAGAGATTTGTAACACTCTGGCTGGAAGATACCATCTTAGATGAAAGTGGAGTGAAGAAAGATAAACTGAATTGGTATCTTCCAGCTTCTGACTGGCTGTACACACCTGAGCCAGGTAATCAGCAGCAGGTCAGGCAGGGATAGTTGGAAAACAAGCAGGACAGCGGCCCTAGAGGACTGGAGTTTGGCACCCCTGCAGTCTAAACAAAGTAGGTAATTGAGAAACCCATATTTTAATTGGCATCATGCAGACATAGTAACTTCTCCAGCCTTACAATTCTTTCTAACCTTACAGAAACAAGACATTAACAGACATGCAACATGTGTGGGTTTTTTCTTTTTTTTTTTTTTTTTTTTTTACTTTTTTTTCCACCAAGTAATGGAAACATCACTTGCTTTCAAGTAGCTCCAAGTTCCGTAAATCCAACTGGTAATCACAGCGTCTTCCCCCACATGACCACCCAAAGTAGTGAAATTTATTCCAACAAGTAGTGTAGCACCGACAATAACATCATGGGTCATTAATTCATTCGTTAACCAGCAACATATCACATGCAGCAGACATGCTGGCCTCAAGCAGTCAAAACAAACAGGTACTGTGCTCTGGGGGAATCCAGTGTTGATGAGCTGATCACTGATCACTGTAGGTTAGACCCCGTCAAGTAAAACTGTGAGTCCCTGGACAGGAGCATTCCTGGACATGCAGTAACCCTGTATATTTCTCCACATCCTCTGGTTACAGTGCAGCAGCAGCAGGAGCGAAAATACATCCTTAAACCCAGGCGCAGTTGAAAAATTCCACTTTTACAATGGCACTGTGGACGTTTTTTTTTGTTTGTTGTTTTTTTTAAATAAGCTTTACTGAAAACATACATAGCAAATAAGGCAGTATAACATTTTGCCAATATGGTGGCGGCACCGGTGGATGGCAGGCAAGCTCACATGAACACGCAGCAGCCTGGATTTAATGCACATTCAAGGAAATCCTTAGCGAGAGTTTGCGAGACATGTAGAAACAGAGTTACTTCTGCATAGAAATACTAAAACATACGTTCACCTCATTTTTTGAGCTTTAGGTCATGTCTAAGATGATAATTTGCCATTGTAACATTGTAGATAAACATAACATGGGCTCTTTAAACAAGAGAACATGAGTTTTTTTTTCCTAAATCAGTGTGTTTGCACATCAGCAAATATAAACAAAAGGTGGTTTTTCAAATTTGCTAGACTGGTGAAAGTGCAAAAGTTTAAATTAATTTAATCATATCTGCATTTATGACTCGGGTTTAACAGTTAAATTTACATTTACACAAAATTTGTTTTAAAACAATAACAACTGGTCTAGTAGGTCTGGTATGAATTTCTTGGCAATGGTCAAAAAAAGGAGAATGTCAAAGTGAAAACAGTTACAAAATGATTTAAATTCAGTATATATCAAAGCTTTAATAATGTGCAACACCCCCTAGTGCTCAAGGTTAAAAAGAATTAACCTACCAGAGTGGGCTGCTATTGTAAATTTCGGTTTACATAGTTGGGTTATACTTGTATACTTCCAGTTAAGGTAGTTGGTATGTGGAATTCTTTACCTTTGACTATCAGAGTGTGCAGTCCTTTCAGACATCTTCTAGCTACATGTACAGTATTAAGTGGCCACTGTTAATACTGCAGGTGGAGGTTGGAAATTTCTTGTGCTGATAAAATGTTTGGTTTTTGTGATGCTGAGATTACCAGTGATATGCTTGCTAGTTGGGAACTTGTATTGATTTCTTCCATTGTTTATTTGTATGTGTGTGTGTGTGTGTTCATATTTTGTATTAATGTGTTATTGTTTCTCTTTTTCAAAGTTCTCTGACTTTAACTTTTGCAAACTGTGTATCACTGGTGACCTCTGTCCAGAGACTACTGATCAATATTTGCTATTAGCTATATCTGGTACAACAAGTGTATTCTGCATAGTTGCTGTTAAATAAACAGTAAATAATACCCCAGTAATAACACCCTGGCACTGGCACCTAAATCATCACTGGTACAGCTTGTTGTTTAAGTTGAATTGAGATCATTTGTTTGTTATCAGTGTAGGATTGACAGGTGATTTTTAGATTCCGTATATTATGAACAGAACAGTCTATCTAGCTGGCAGAAACTAGATCTTGAAGAACATTATGTACAAATTCACTGCCAGTTGATTGAAAAGTTCCAGTCAGAAGAAGGAGTCGACATTTCCAATACAATGCGTACATATCCCCGCAGCTGTAAACCCACTGATGATGGTCCTGCCTTCCCTGCTCCTAGGTGACTGTAGAGGAGGGTAATGTCCAGACATTGCTTCCTGCAGCCTGCCTTCTCCAGCTGGCTGAGATCCAGGAGGCCTGCTGTGAGTTCCTCAAGAGGCAGCTGGATCCCTCCAATTGTCTGGGCATCAGGGCCTTCGCTGACACACACTCCTGCCGTGAGCTGCTCCGCATTGCAGACAAGTTCACCCAGCACAATTTTCAAGAGGTAAGATGTAGATGTACAAAAAAAAAAAACAACAAATGTCCATAGCATTTTTGTATCAGTGGGTCACATAGAGGTGGACAGGAAACAGGAGGCAGAGACAGAGAGGGGAGAGATGTGAAATACACATGGTGTGCCACCGAAACCATTCAGCAGTGGTTCTCAGTCTAGGGAGTAGCACTACAGTACAGAATCATAGCCAAAAATATTAGCACCCCTGCATTTCTGTCAGATTACTCACCACTTCTCCCATAAAACTGTTGCAGTCACAAAGTTTTTGGTATTCTCATGTTTATTTCTTTTGTTTGCATTGGAACAACAGAAAAAAAGCCAAATCTAATAACATTCCACACAGAGCTCTAAAAATGGACTGGGCACAATTCTTGACACCCTCAACATAATATTTGGTAGCACACACTTTGGACAAAATAACTGGTATCAGTCGCTTCCTCTAACCATCAGTGAGTTTCTTACATGTCTACTGGAATTTTGGACCACTCTTCTTTTGCCAACTGCTCCAGGTCTCTCAGATATGAAGGCCTCATTCTCCCAGCTGCTGTTCTGAGATCTCCCCACAGGCTCTCTATGGGATTTAGACCTGGAGTCATTGCTGGCCACTTCAGAACTCTCCAGCTCATTGTCTGAAACCATTTCTGGTGCTTTTTGAAGTCTGCTTTGGGTCGTTGTCCTACTGTAAGACCTATGACCTCTGACAAAGACCAAACCTTCTGACACTGGGCCCTACATTGTGCCCCAGAATTCATTAGTAGTCTTCAGATTTCATAATGCCATAATGCCAAAGTCAAGAAATCCAGAGCCTGAAGCAGCAAAGCAGCCCCAAAACAACAGTGAACCTCCACCGTTTTTGACTGTAGGGACTCTGTTCTTTTCTTTGAAGGCCTCATTTCATTTTCTGAAAACAGCAGAATGATGTGCTCGACCAAAAGCTCTATTTTAGTCCCATCTGTCCACTGGACATTCTCCCAGAAGGGCCGTGGCTGCATCAGCTAAGTTTTAGCAAACTCGTACCAGTGTCCCTTGTCATTCAGATGGCGAGGGATAGTGTGAGCTGACACTGTTGCACCCTGTGCCTGCAGGTCAGCTTGAATGTGTTTGGATGCTTATTGAGTTTCTTTATCCACCATTGGAACAATCCTTCGTTGCAGTTTGTCATCTATTTTTCTCTTCTCATTTGTTATCTACAGTGGGCTGGACACAGGAACAACCAGATCTCTGGATATGGACTTGTAGCCTTGAGATTGTCTAGACTTTTCCACTATTGTGGTTCTTAAATCCTCACACTTCTTTGCTCATCTTTCTTTTCTCCATGCTCAGTCCACACAACACAAAGGTTGAGTCAGCTTTTCTTCATTTTAACTGGTTGCGAGTGTGATTTCTATGTTGCCAGCACCTGTTGGTTGCTACAAGTGAGTTTCATTACAAATTAAAGGAGCATCACAGGCTTGAAATGCAACTATTTCTGATGATTTTGAAAAGGCCTCAATGATTCGGTTCATTCCATTATTGGAGTTCTGTGTGGAATGTGTCAGATTTGGCTTTTTCCTCTGCTTTTTGTGTCATTTAAATGCAAACAAAAGAAATAAACATGAGAGGCAAAGAGGTACCTTTTAATTGCAGCACAGTTACCCCCACTCAGTAACCCATATTGCAAAGAGAAAAGTTTTTAGAAATCTGTTTTAACTCTAAAACAGAAATCTCGCTTTTGCAAAAGTATTCAGACCGGTAATTCAGTACTTTGGCAGCAATTACACTGTGCTATATGAATAAACTTGCCTTGCTTATGATGATTCAGTGATTGATCTGTTGAGAATCTGAAGCTGTTGCTCTGTTTGTGGCAGAGCTGCAGACTGACTGTTGAACACTGTTCTGTGGCAGGTAATGGAAAGTGAAGAGTTCATGCTGCTGCCTGCCAACCAGTTGATTGACATCATTTCAAGCGATGAGCTCAACGTGCGCAGCGAGGAGCAGGTTTTCAATGCTGTGATCGCCTGGGTGAAATACAGCATCCAGGAACGCAGACCACAGCTACCCCAGGTTTGTTTCTGTTAAAAATATTATAACATCACCACTGCAGTGTACAAGCCTGGTATTGATTCTCAACATGACTAGTAGTAAAATAGAGGACTTCATGTTTTCTGTAGGTCTTGCAGCATGTCCGTCTGCCACTACTCAGCCCCAAGTTTCTGGTGGGCACCGTAGGTTCAGATCCTCTCATTAAGAGTGATGAGGAGTGCAGGTGGGTTTTGTTATTTTACATAAGAGTTGTCACCCCTTCAATTATTTTTGGTAGAAAACTGCTTCTGGTGCACTGGATCCAAGAATTTTCTGTTTTCTTGAATTCAAATGAGAAATTTCTACTATTTTCCTCTAAAGTTTTAGTTTATAGGAATGGCAAAGGTTGCAAAAGGAGAGGAGAGCAGGAGAGGAAGGAGGAAGATATCAGCCTCCATTTTTGCATACGGTTTACATGCTGATACGCAGACGATGTATAACCCTGATTTGCAGTCCCTTTCAGACATGGCAGCCGTGGTTTGAGCCGTGATTCAGCCTAATTTCCAGCCATTCTGTGTTAGCTCACACCTCCTCTCTGTACCTGTTCAAAATAAACTTCGTACTAGCTAGTGGTGTTACATTCCTTTTATCTTTGTCTAAATTTCACTGCCTGTCTGAAATATATACTAAGAGGAAAAAGAGGGTGAGAGCAGCAGTGGTGAAGCGAGCTAGAGAGTGAAGAACAAAACAGTGAAATAGAGAAAATAGTTGGCATCGTGCTGTAGCACTGTTGTCATCGTGACCATGCTCCTGCCAGCAGTTTGACCACTTCAATTCAGATATGTAGCCGGTTAGAACGTAGCCAGCAATTTGAACTGGGCCGACCTGGTCAAATTTCCAGTAACACTTTGCTGGCTATGCAACACAGGGCTTTGTTCAGACGTGACACCTAGATGTGAAATAGCAGGCAAATTTCTGGGTAGAGGTGCATGCCTGATAGGGGCTTATGACTGACATCATTTACCTCATGTTCTTGCTTTTTTCTGTTGTTTCAGAGACCTGGTTGATGAGGCTAAGAATTACCTGCTGCTGCCGCAGGAAAGACCACTCATGCAGGGCCCCAGAACACGGCCGAGGAAACCCATCCGCTGTGGAGAGGTACTTTTTGCAGGTCAGTACCTTCAAGCTCTAAAAATTAAAACCAAAAATGTTTTGTATCTTTATCAGTCAGCTCATAGTACATCATACTGAAGGAACTGATCCACCTCTATCATTTTTGTGCAACTTTTGTATTGTATACACCCTCTGTGTGTTGCTTCTGCCAAATTTCCTTGTCCTATAGTTGGTGGCTGGTGCAGTGGAGATGCCATTTCCAGTGTTGAGCGTTATGATCCTCAGACCAATGAGTGGCGGATGGTAGCGTCAATGAGCAAACGGCGCTGTGGAGTCGGTGTGAGTGTTCTGGATGACTTGCTGTATGCAGTGGGTGGTCATGATGGCTCGTCGTATCTCAACTCTGTGGAGAGGTGTGGCATGATCATTCAGGCTTTTTACTGGAAATATAAATTTTTCCTTCTCTGCTGTTCCATGTTCATTCTCTCCACGTCTCTGCATTCTTTATTACTCACAATTAGAAAAGTACAGTTATTTGAGTTTTTCTCTTTGTTTTTTTTTTTTTTGTTTTTTTTTTTTTCTTGTCTAGATATGATGAAGACCAACCAGTGGAGCAGTGATGTTGCCCCTACAAGCACTTGTCGTACCAGTGTAGGTGTAGCTGTCCTTGGTGGTTATTTGTATGCTGTAGGAGGACAGGATGGGGTTTCCTGTCTCAACATTGTGGAAAGGTATCAGTCAAAACTCTTCTGGCTATAAGAAGATGCAGTTGAAGTCAGAAGTTTACATCCACCCTAGCCAAATACATTTAAACTCAGTTTGTCATAACTCCTGGCATATAATCCTATAAACATTCCCTGTCTTGGGTCAGATCACTATTTTAAGAATGTCAAATGTCAGAATAATAGTGCAGTGAAAAATGTATTTCAGCTTTTATTTCTTTCATCACATTCCCAGTAGGCCAGAAGTTTACATACACTCGGTTATTATTTGGTAGCATTCCATTTAAATTGGATCAAATGTTATAGGATGCCTTTCACAAGCTTCTTACAATCATTTGCTAGAATTTTAGCCCATTCCTCCTGACAGAACTGGTGGAACTGAGTCAGGTTTGCAGGCCTCCTTGCTCACACATGCTTTTTCATTTTGGCCCTTACATTTTCTATTGGATTGAGGTCAGCGCTTTGTGATAGCTGCTCCACTACCTTGACTTTGTTGTCCTTAAGCCATGTTGCCACAACTTTGGAAGTCTGCTTGGGGTCATTGTCCGCTTGGACAAGACCCATTTGTGACCGAGCTTTAACTTCCTGGCTGATGTCTTGAGATGCTGCTTCAATATATCCACATAATCTTCTTTCCTCATGATGCCATCTATTTTGTGAAATGCCCCAGTCCTTCCTGCAGCAAAGCCCCCCACCACAGCATGATGTTGCCACCCTTGTGCTTCACGGTTGGGATGGTGTTCTTCAGCTTGCAAGCCTCCCCCTTTTTCCTGTTGTTCTGGCACTGATTTATATTGTTCGGATAATACATCTCCTTCCTGAGCAGTTTGATGGCTGTGTTGTCCCTGTGTAATTTA
>NW_018128211.1:263831-265105 GCF_001952655.1 Monopterus albus
TTCAGCAGGCCGGATTGAAAAGCCTAACAGGCTACATGTAACCTAAGAGTTGCCAAAACAAGAGTTTGTTAACATGACATTGGTGAAGTGGTTAAAAAAATTAGTTTTAATGACTTCAGCCTAAATGTATGTAAACCTCTGACTTCAACTGTAGCTGTCTTTAATTCCTTTATAAGAGTCACTGATTTTTCATGTGTATTTCCTGGCTAACATTAGGGGTGGGATTTGATTCCGATTCTTGGTGTCACAGTTCAATTCAGAATGATTTTTGATTAAAAAAAAAAGATTAAATTCAATAAAAAAAGAAGGGCACAAAATTTTGGCTCTTACTCTAGTTTACTGTCATACAGCTGATTTCTGTCCTTTGCCCACTGAACGGGCAGGACGGTGGCACAGTGGTTAGCGCCGTTGCCTCACAGCGAGAAGGTTCCAGGTTCGGGCCCCACCTGGGACCTTTCTGTGTGGAGTTTGCATGTTCTCTCCGGGTGCTCCGGCTTCCTCCCACTGACCAAAGACATGCAGCTTAGGTTGATTGGTGTCTCTAAATTGCCCATAGGAGTGCGTGCGTGTATGTGTGGTTGTTCGTCTATGTGTTAGCCCTGCGATGGATTGGCGACCTGTCCAGGGTGTACCCCGCCTTCGCCCGATTGCCGGCCGGGATTGGCTCCGGCCCCACCCGTGACCCCGTTCAGGGACTAAGCGGTAGAAAATGAATGAATGAATGAATGAATGAATGCCCACTGAACTGCCTATGAAGCTTAACAGAAAGTTAGGCTAATTGATTCTGATGAGCATCAAAACCAAGTACTTTGCATACAGTTACAAAGCAATATGCAAAGTACTGATATTATAAGTATATACAGTGCCTTGCGAAAGTATTCGGCCCCCTTGAACTTTGCGACCTTTTGCCACATTTCAGGCTTCAAACATAAAGATATAAAACTGTAATTTTTTGTGAAGAATCAACAACAAGTGGGACACAATCATGAAGTGGAACGAAATTTATTGGATATTTCAAACTTTTTTAACAAATAAAAAACTGAAAAATTGGGCGTGCAAAATTATTCAGCCCCCTCAAGTTAATACTTTGTAGCGCCACCTTTTGCTGCGATTACAGCTGTAAGTCGCTTGGGGTATGTCTCTATCAGTTTTGCACATCGAGAGACTGAAATTTTTGCCCATGCCTCCTTGCAAAACAGCTCGAGCTCAGTGAGGTTGGATGGAGAGCATTTGTGAACAGCAGTTTTCAGTTCTTTCCACAAATTCTCGATTGG
>NW_018128211.1:265670-269345 GCF_001952655.1 Monopterus albus
TAATATAATGTATTATAGGATATACTATAATATTACTTCTTTCACCTCTGGTTTTTGGTATGTGTGTGTTATAAAAGGGAGGGGAAAGAACAAAGCAGGGCGCTCATTTGCATTGTTAATGTTACCTCTGCAGCAGCGGAGAACAGCGTCTGTGCTATTACTACCAGAGAAAGGCAGCATTTCTGTCAAACAAGGTCGATTTTGGGCCGATCCACATTTTTTCAGCTCCGAACCCATTCACAAGTGCCAATTACGATACAGATTCCGATACAAGAGCTCTTTTGTTGCAATAAAAAAAAATTAACACTAATAAAGAAAATATTACATATGAGTAATGATAGATACTGTAAGTGCAACCACTAGATGGTCAAAGACAAAAGGACGCACACTTGAGGGGTAGAAATAAACCTGTATCTTTGGTGATGCAAGATTTCACATTTACCAGCCAACATTAGGGCATTAATAATTTATTATTAATAAAAGATCTGTCTAACCCGTCTTTGTATCTAGGATCCAGTAAAATGGCAGCTGAATAGTGGAGATCACCTTCGATCTGATGTCCAAATATCACTTGTGAAGCTCATGGTTTTAACAACTTCTAACTATGCTGCCAACTGTGACATTCAGTGTATAGATTTGGTATAGCAATCTCTAGAATGTATTTTCTGGATGGCAGATTATACCTGGGCTCCAACAGGCTGTGAAATCTGATTTTTTTTTTTTCCATAACAGTTAGTGGTAAGTTAGTTAGTATAATGAAGTTGAGCAACTTCTCTGTATTCCCTTTAGCCTTTGGGTTGTCTGCAGTGGATTGGCCCTGTCTGTCTGATATCCAATGAGTGAATGACATCAATATCGGACTCAATACCGATATAGGATTGGCTTGGGTGCATCTCTGTTTTCTTTACCCTACCAGTTTGACTGACATGCTGCAGTGTCTTGCTGAGCTGTTGTTTGTTTCTGGCTCGGACCGCTCTACCCCTGAGCCACAGCTAATGTTGGTCTGTTGGTGATAGGCTATGAAGTATTCACACAGTTCCTTCACATTTGACTTTCAAAGCTCATTATCAAGTAATTAATGCACATTGAAATAAATTTTTTTTTTGTTCCATCAATGTTGTGACCAAAATGTTGTGAAGATATGAATCAATGGGAATCGTTTTTTTTTTTCTCCCACTCCTAACGTGACAATAAAAATTTTTATTTTTTTTTTTTTACTGCTGAAACTCACCAGTCTTGACATTCACTCATAGCACATACAGATGGAATAACTATCTATAAACATGTACATAACTGGACACCATCCTTCCTTATAGATATGATCCTAAGGAGAACAAATGGACACGTGTGGCCTCCATGAGCACCAGGCGGCTAGGTGTAGCTGTGGCTGTGCTAGGGGGGTTCCTGTACGCTGTGGGAGGGTCTGATGGGACATCACCATTAAATACAGGTATGGTACTCATTTATGAGAATAATGCAAGTGAAAAAACTAAGATGTAACAATAATGATGGTAAGGAATAGGACTAAAGATGTTATCAGGTCAACTACATGTTAATTATGGACCAAAAAGACAGTGTGAATGACAGTAGCCCTCTGCTTTGGGCTTTCTAGCCAGTTCTACGCTAATTGACGGCACATTTTCTTACTCTATTACATTTTCTTGGAACAAACAAAAATTATGTTTTTCTCTGAAGTGCCATTCCTTCTTCATAAAATAATTTCAAAGCCAATTTTTGAAAAACTATGTACTAGCTTTCAGTTTTCTTATTCCCTGCATTTGTTGGTGCATTGCTGCATAGAGTATTTGGTGTCTTACCCCCACATATTGATCACTGAAATAGTGTGGCACTATTGGTAATACTGTGTATTGAACCACCTGTGTGCACATGCATCGACATGTGCACACAGGTGGTCCATGTATGTAAGCAAGATAAAATGGGTCTACTCATCAAAAAACATCTCCATAGCGCTACTAGAGGTCAAAACTCCACATGGAACATTTATGACAGTGACCAGTGAAGGAAGCTCCCTCTCAAATGACACTGAGAATACAAGACATAACTGTTGAAAATTGTAACAGTTGTGGAAATAGAAATATGTTGGTTTACACAATAAATTCTTACATAAAGTTCAGGTCAGTATTATCTGTATTAACTTTCTTTCTAATGGTTATTTAGTTGTTTTGAATCTTTCTATTTTGTCTTTCTATGTCTCTCTTTTCTGAAGTGGAACGCTACAACCCTCAAGAGAACCGCTGGCACACTGTATCTCCAATGGGGACCCGGAGGAAACACCTTGGCTGTGCAGTCTACCAGGACATGATTTACTCTGTTGGAGGGAGAGACGACACCACAGAGCTGAGCAGCGCAGAGCGATACAACCCCAGAACCAACCAGTGGTCTCCTGTGGTGGCCATGACATCTAGACGGAGTGGGGTGAGTGTGTGCGTTTTTGTGGGACTGACTCCTGAGGTTTGTGCTCTTCTAGTTGTAGCTGCTGCTTGCCAGTCATATGTATATGTCATACTGTACATCTGACTGCATCAAATTTGTCAAAAGGTTTAATTACTTATGTCAGTTGTCACAGTGTGGATTAAGGTACTAAATTGGTTCTCAAAAAATGCTTTGCATATGAAGCTGTAGTGTAATTCTGTCTGCAGGTGGGCTTGGCTGTGGTGAATGGTCAGCTGATGGCAGTGGGAGGCTTTGATGGGACAACTTATCTCAAAACTATAGAAGTCTATGACCCCGATGCCAACACATGGAGGTAAGGAGCAGTTAAGACAGACCACAGAATATGACTACGTATTACAACTGTGAAACTAAACAATACAGTGATGACAGCAGTTAGCCAGCAAATGTACATATAAATGTATTTAGATATGAGCAATATTACAGTAATCAGAAATAAATTGCACAATTTGGGTAATACCAAATTTGATTAGAAAAGTTTAAATGTTAGGTGATGTCTATCATATCAGTGGCAAGTTCATCAGCTGGTCTCAGATATTGAACACATGACAGAATTTGGCCAAATCTATTTAAGATTCACAGCCTGCAATTAAACAGTCCAGATGCTTTGGTACAGGGAATGGACACTGATGGTTGGGAATCGTGTGAACTGCAATTGTCTGTTTTTCAAATTTAATATCAAATAGATGCACTAAGAAATTAATACAATATTGGCCATAGATGACAAGGGCTTTACAAAAATCTGATATGTCCAGGATTGTTTTACTGTTACAATTTAGAAAATGACATTGGCATATTTGTGGAAGTGATTAATTTAACACCATTACCATTGCTGAGATAGCAAGTGTTAATGGACAATTCTGCCTCAGTTAAGGTAATAAGACAGTCATAAGCAATGAATTTTTAATTTCTCAGTCTTGCTTGTCTTCCTCTTCTCTTCTGCTATGTTTACCTCCATGATAACAAGAAATCAGTATTCAGAAGTAATGCTTTGAAGAATATACTTTCTACTGTACAAAAGATCCTGTGAACCTTTCACCATCATCTGATTGCCACCTCTTTTCCAGGTTATACGGAGGAATGAACTACCGCCGGCTGGGTGGAGGGGTGGGTGTCATTAAAATGACTCATTGTGAATCCCACATATGGTAACCCCCCCCCCCCCCCCCCCCCCACACACCCTCTTCTAACAATAATACACAC
>NW_018128211.1:269459-273581 GCF_001952655.1 Monopterus albus
CCCCCCAACACACACACTTTTTATCAAATTGCAATGGACACATCTTTTCACTGACTCTTATGCCTCCAAAAGACTGTTAATTCACGTGAGGATTAGAGAAACGGGGGGGCTGAGCCAAAAGAGGTATGAACTTTTGAACTTTTGACTCATACCCAGCCCAACGCCAAGGTCAGTAACTTTCAGATGCCCTGACTGTCTTCGCTGATTGACCATGGTCACCATAAAGTGCACTGTGAACAGAAATCTGCCAAGTTAGGAGAGGATGACCTGTAATGTCTTCAGGTTTTCAGTCTTCTCAGTCTGGGACATTAGAATGGATGAAACTTAGTTTGATTGATTTTTGCTGTTGTGGGGAGATATTTTTATCTATCTGAGATTTAAAAAGTTCAGAGGCCACTAGAAGAGGACTTTTTCAGTGTTTCCAACTGTGACAGCCTCTGCTACCTTCCCTTGTCTTAAAATGCCAGTCCCCAAATTCAGGCTAGTGACAGCCACCTTAAATGCATGAAAAGCAGCTAACGAACCACAAAACTTTCTTTAATTTGGATATCACATTGCATCCTGACTGTCAGAGGTAAGTCTGTGCTCGTTCATTCTGTCTTTACTTGGCCCAAGTCTTGGAAGCGTACATCTCACTTGTGGCTGTTACATCTCTGGCCCTTATATGTGTAGCATTAATCATTAGCAAAATATCAGTTTCCTTCTGAAGGCATCTGTATGTTTAGGCTTTTATTGCCACCAGAGGAGATTAGTAGCAGGAGAGGAGCACAACATTTTCTCCCAAACTTACTGTCATTGAATGGGACTGCTGTACTTTACAGGACTGGCTACTGTAGCCATTTGTTACCTTGGATGTTTATAGATTTCAGTTTAGATGCTCACAGTGTAGTTAAAGGAATTTAAAGCCTGTTAACCTGTTAGTCAGCATAAACCCCTCAGTGGAAAAAAACCTAGGCACCAGAATGATTCAGTCCTGCCTGGTTTATTGTTGGCTCCAGTGCTGAAAACTGAAGGCCTCAGTATACTTCAGATGAACAAGGTTGTTTTATTAAATCAAGTGCAAAAGTGTTTACACCTGTTCCAAATGTAAACGCCTGAAGGCGCGCCTTCAGCTGGGCTTCAGGTCCAGCCCTCCACACCCTCACATGCTCATACACCTGGCCAATCGACGTGTATTTAACAAAATGCATGTTTTGGGAGGTTACAAAAATTGCTCCCTAGACTCTGCCATTGGAAACATGGGTTGACACCATTCACCCCCATTCATTTGAAGCATACTGAGATCTTAGCGGAGTCATATATTGCATTTGATAGTATGCAGACAGTCTAACCTCAAAGAGGGAAAAGTTGGAACTTGTAGGAGTCTAAAGGCCAATGCTGGTGATATTTCTTCCTTTTTTTTAATCTTTATTTTATTTTTTTTTGTCAACAAGTCCCTTAAAAGAACCAGAACCAACAAGATGTTTATCTGTTTGTCAGCGCTTTCTAACTTCCCCAGCCTGTCTGTAGTGCTTAATCCCAAATGTATTAATTCATCATAAAAATGTTAATTTTAAAA
Source organism: Monopterus albus (assembly GCF_001952655.1). NCBI lineage: Eukaryota > Metazoa > Chordata > Actinopteri > Synbranchiformes > Synbranchidae > Monopterus > Monopterus albus. The sequence continues at coordinate 271,018 of NW_018128211.1, forward strand.
ACATAAACATTTACTGAACATTTTTGAAGGCTCAGTAATTTCATACAGAAGTTGGGCACTGTAGGTTTTAACAAACATTATTCACGCAGGAGGAAATAATGCCTTGTTGGGAACCGCTATCAGCTGTAGCTGAGCTGTCAACAATACAGCTCTATGGCACAGAGTAGTAACACATCAGGCTGTGGCTGCACATACTGTGTGTTAGTGGGATGCTTCAATTGTTGGTTTTGGACTTTGTGTGGAATTTGTTGACAGTAGAAAAATATAGAATATAAACAGACTAAGACTTTTTGTAGTCATTTAAAATGGATTCCGCATGTTGTCATTTTTGCTCTGGAGGATATTGAGATTGGGAAAAATTTGAATATATTACAAACATGCTGCTTTAAAATACTACATGACTTTCCCTGTTTTTATACAAAAGTGGGGAATTATGTTTACTGCTTAGGTCACAGAGCCACTTACAGTTGCTGATGAGTTTTCACTGAACACTGGAGCCAGTGACCTACTGGTGACACAGGTGGTTAGTCTGTGCCCACAGCAGGGCCACCATAATGCTTAGGCCTGTCATGCAAAAAATACATTCAGTGTCACTTTAAAATGTTATGAACTTGTAAATATTTTATGCTGAAGCTATTTATCAGCCATCCATTCAAGATACTGATCACATCTATGTTATAGACTGACCAGGACATGGACAGCGCTGAGACTGAAGTTCAGTTCAGAAATGTTAATAGGATCTTTTGGACACTGTCATTGATTCATATGTAGTCAAAGGAATTGATTTTGTTTTGAGACACAGGTCCTTTTTGTTCTACATTCATACCTTCCCATGTTTTGGTTTTCTAAAGTCCTCATATGCAGCTCAATGTCATGGAACCACCTGCTGGAAAACAGTTCTAGCGCAGAGTTAGTTAGTTTTCCTAGTGGTTGTGTAACTGATCTCAGCTCAATGTGAAACAGACACAGTTTGAATAGATGGTGTAATAGTTTGGATTAATCCTCTCATAATTTATTGCACTGTGATTGGAAATGTGTTTTTAGAGTTCATCTTTTTTTTTCTTATTTTTATGGGTGCTCAGCTTTCCAGTTATGGGATAGAAAATGCCTAAAATTATCATAGGTCAACTTAGGAATCAGAAATTCCAGGCCTCCCACACAGAATGACAGCCTCAGTGCTGTGCAGAAGTGGATTTATTTCCTAAATGCAACACTACTTGTTTGACTTGATTTTTGTCACACACTATTCATCACAGTTTTGCAATTCACGGTTGTAATGCATGAAGTTAGCCACAGCAAGCAGGTTCTAAAGTGAATACTGGCATTGATGTTCAATAATATGGCAAATCTTCAGTAGAGTCTGTTGGTTTGAGTTGTCTGTGCTAGTGGGGGATGTCAAGTCACAGGGTCACTGCTGGACTGATGGTGTAGTTTCTGTAGGTAGATATTCAGGTCTCAAAATAAATGTTTGTGGTCTGGGATGTTTTACAGACACAAATTGTGTAATCTGACCATTTCATGCAGCTTTCTAAAATTCTGAAATTGGAACAGCACATTTTGTGTATCAGATTGTAATGAATGTCCAGTTTCCATCAAATACAAATGATACAATCAGTTGTTGTTGAGGAACAAATTGTGCCGTCTGACCAGCTGTGTATACCTGCTTCTTGAAGCATCTACCACATACGCCATGCCACAGTACAGTGAAACCCCACTCAGTTAGGAGTCCATACATGGTACTGCTTTTGTCTCTGGCAGCCCCGTTACTGTCGAGTAGTGATGACCCATAGTGTTCCAAAAAATGTTAACTTGTCAGTGTTGGCTTCCAAAATGTTTTCAGCTTTGTGGTTGCATTTTAAGATGACTCATTTTCTAATGTCCAAATATTACCCCTGACTCTTCTCTCTCTCAATAACTAACTCTGGCAGTGCATTTTTTTTAATTAACAAATATCAATTGTTCTCTCTTAGACCAAAGCAGTACTTCTGTATTTGGCTCCCAAACTGAGTGAAGTTCCCATTTTTGTTATTTGAGCTACTAATGATGCATTGTGACTGTGATAAACAAATCACCCAGCCTTCAGCCAGCACTGTATATTCAGATATTTTGTTTTTGGTAGCCTCTCAGCTGTGATTAGAACAGTGGAGTCCAAAAAATGCCATCTGGTGACGCATGGACTCACCAAATTCATTATGGCAAGGATTAAACCTTTTCCCTGGAAAACAGTGTTTGTTTCTCTGAGAGTTTCTGCTAAATTTGAGATGGTTGTCAAAAGGTGGCATAAATGTGTAGTGCCTGTGGTGCATTAAATAAGCTGTCTTTATAAACTGGAGATCTAAAAACAATCATTACAGTTCCAAAGCAAAAAACATCCATCCATCCATTTTCCTCCGCTTATCCGGGACCGGGTCACGGGGGCAGCAGTCTAAGCAAAGATGCCCAGACTTCCCTCTCTCCAGACACTTCCTCCAGCTCCTTCGGGGGAATGCTGAGGCATTCCCAGGCCAGCCGAGAGACATAGTCCCTCCAGCGTGTCCTGGGCCTTCCCCGGGCCCTCTTTCCAG
>NW_018128211.1:274317-318825 GCF_001952655.1 Monopterus albus
CGGACCCCGTACTCCCGGAGCACCCCCCACAGGGCGCTGCGAGGGACACGGTCGAATGCCTTCTCCAGATCCACGAAACACATGTGGACTGGTTGGGCAAACTCCCATGAACCCTCCGCCACCCTGAAGAGGGTATAGAGCTGATCCAGTGTTCCACGGCCAGGACGAAAACCGCATTGTTCCTCCTGAATCCGAGGTTCGACTATCGGTCGATTTCTACTCTCCAGTACCCTGGCATAGACTTTCCCGGGGAAGCTGAGGAGTGTGATCCCCCTATAGTTGGAACACACCCTCTGGTCCCCCTTCTTAAAAAGAGGGACCACCACCCCGGTCTGCCAGTCCAGAGGCACTGTCCCCGACCGCCATGCGACGTTGTAGAGGCGCCAACCAAGACAGCCCCACAACATCCAGAGACTTAAGGTACTCAGGGCGGACCTGCACCAGTTTTGCTGTGTATAATTAGCTGACCTTCACTCCTATTCTCTTCACTGATTCTACCTTGGAATTTTAGGAGCATTCAAACTCGAGTTGTTATGAGAGATTGGGCTCAGTTAAAAGAAGAAAAGATACTCTGAAGACACCTGGAGGTATGTAGTTCCAAGAAAAATTTAAAGGAAAAAAAGTGAGTGGTACAGTGGAAGGGGGCTGGGCCCATAACCCAGAGGTCGATGGATCGAAACCATTGTCTACTGAGATTCAAAGTTACCGAGTAGCCAGGCATTCTTACGTTGCAACAATTTGGTAAGTGTTGCACAAAAATTCCTCACTTCCCTCACCTTCCATTTGATTGCCATAGTGTGCAGCTGATATGACCCCACTTGTATTTTAGTCTAATTTCTTCAGTTACTCTGTTCTTGGTCATTACATGAACTGCAGCTAAAGCCTGACTTCATTATGGCTGGAACATGGTTTACAAAGTAGGATTTGACAAAAATGTGGTGTAAACGGTTAAAAACAGCTTCGTGTCTGGTAGCGTGGCCGAGCGGTCTAAGGCTCAGTTGAGGTGTGGGTTCAAATCCCACCGCTACCGCATCCAGTTGTTTGTATCATTTGGCTTAAGACAGGGGTCTATAAAAGAGCCTTTGGACAACTTCTCTGAAGTTGTAACTAGGCTCGATGCACCACCTGCCCCAAATGGCGTGCTTGAGGACAGGTGAGACCGCTGTGCCTTTTAACCACTCTATGTGATGGCAAAGTGGAATACAGTCTGACATCTGAAAATTCCAAAGCCAAAAACATAGCTCAACCACCAGTTGTCTGTATATAGTCATTATGTCATCCCTTATGTGGCTGGTTTATCAGAGAAGTTAAAAAGGATCTTTCGCAACCACAATAAGCCAGGGAACACCCTGCAGGAAAGACTGGTCCACCCGAAGGACAAAACACCCAGACACAAACAGAGTGATGTGGTGTATGCAATTAAGTGTAGTCAGGAGTGTAACGACTTGTACATTGGTGAAACTAAGTAGCCGCTGCAAAAACGCATGGCCCGACACAGGAGGGCCAACTCCAGTGGACCAGAGTCAGCAGTCCACCTCCACCTGAAGGACAAAGGACATTTTTTTGAGGACAGTGAAGTCCAGATCCTCTCCAGAGAACATTGCTGGTTTGAGAGAGGAGTTAAGGAAGCTATTTTTGTTCAACTAGAACACCCCTCACTAAATAAGGGTGGTGGACTAAGACACAGCTTGTCATCTGTCTACAACTCTGTTTTGAGATCTCTGCCCAAACATGCCCACCAGGACAATAGGCGTCGGTCCACAGGTGAGGGTTCAAAGACAGGTAACGATGCTCACTGATACTGGGCTGTAATGACTCAGTCGTTAGGGGACATTGTTGGGCATCAAAGGACTGAAACACCACCGAGGGGGATAAATATCTCTGCTTCAATGCCAGTCGGGTAGAACAGATGAAGCCTCTTGGATGAGAGGTGAAATGTCTTTGACCTAAAACTATGTCCAGATGATTTCTTCTTAAACATTTTGACAGGGACACTTTTTCTTGTTTTGGCACATAAGTATCTTTGGCTGAGCTGAGTTTATTTATGCATATTTGATACTTTTTGTGTAGGCTGTATCCATTCCTTTCTACATAAGTAGTCCTCCCACAGTTTTGTCAGTGAACAAAGTGAGAAATGAGGAGACTTGATGTGTGAATATGTACATAACAGGGAAAGCGTGACACTGAAGGGTATAATCAGCACCCTGTCTCTTTGAGCTGCTCTGAATACTGGCAGACAAGACTATAAATACCAGATGCATGGTTACATAACAGCATATGCCATAGCACTGCACTTTAGTTAATTAGAATTATGACCAAAGAAGAAAGCATTTTGGCTCTCATCCATGATACTAGTAATCACAGAAGATGTTCCTATGTTAACTGGTGTATTATAAACTGTGGGGGAGCCAACCACACAGAGTTTCTGCACTTGCCAATTTAAATGCACAAGTCCTCCAAAGTTCTTCACAAAATCCACAGCAACTGGCTCAGAACATTCGCAGTTAATACCACCCTTAAACGGATGCTGCTTGCTGACTATAGGCAACACACTCAAAACAACCAGGCAATAGCCCCCTGAGAATTGTTTCTGTAATGTGCTTAATCAGCTGTTTTAATAGTCATTATCTCTATGGCTTAGTTAATATATTTTGCACTCAAAGTGGTTTTGATGGCAAAGTTAATTAAGAAGCAGTGGTCTAAATAGGTTTTCACATGAACTTAAAGCTGGACTAACAATTACTGAATTTACATGGACCCTAATGTTTCACTAATAATCTGAATAAAAATGCATCGTGTAATGATTTCAATCAGAACAGACTGGCCCAGTTGGAAGGAATTCTTGATTGGAATGGCATTTTACTTTGATATGTTAAATAAGAAAACAGCAATGTAAATGCTTGATCCGATCGTTTGTGCCATGTAGGGGTAACAATAAGTGGAATGACGAGTTTCTGAGAGGGGCAGATACACAGTGAGAGAAAAACAGGACTGGTTTGTGGCTGGTGCAGTGCTGCTGGTGCGCACTGAAATGACACTTTGCCACTTTTTTCTCAAAGTGACAATAATATTTGCATAATCCATCTGAAATTGATATACATTTTTGTAAGTGCTTGAAGATCCAGTCATCAGTAAAGTGTACAGTATGTCTCACAAGAGAAACAGAATAAGCAAATGGAATGGTCTAAATTGAAGGTTTGTTCAATTTACAGTGTAGCGACCTTGAATTGTGCCTTATGATTAATAACATACTTTATAATAATAAGCTCAAATTGGGGCACAAAGCTTTTTAATTTTTTTTTTTTTTTTTTACTAGCTACACAGTAAACAATTATTAATCAGATTAGTATACAAGTTGGAAGTATTGAGTTCTCAAGACAATGACTACTTTAATTCCTGAAATAAAAGATGACATAAAGATGCCATGAGAAAGCCTGTTCTATCATCCAAATAAGTTTATTTACATGTGTACATGAGGAAAAGGGGGTTTGGGAAATGTAACATGGCAGCCATGATGCATATTGGCACAAAGAGATGGCTGGAATGGATTAATGAACAAATGAATTAATGGTTGAACAGTGATGGTGGAAGAATTAGTTAAATTTGTTTACATCACATAGGTTTTGGATCCAAGTTCTATGATTTAGTGCCCATGGCATGCTCATTTTACTCATTCCCAGCCATTTAATGTTTAATCTTGGGTACCTCTATATTAGCTTGATACCCATCATAACTCCAAATAGTGTGTAATTACTTCAGAACGATAAAACCAGAAAGCCTCTTCCTAAAAACATAGTTCGTAGTTCTTTAACATGCACAGCTCCTGTTGTCAGTGTTGTGTCACAAATGCACAGCGCAAGAACCAAGACAGCATTAATTAATTAGAATTTCTCCTCCATAGATAGGTAAACAATGGTATATGTACCGATGAAAAGAGATGTGTAACACTCGGGTAATTGAGAAAGCCATTATTTTAACTGGCATAATGCAAACATAGTAACTTCTCCAGCCTTACAACAGTTCTCTCTAATGTTACAGAAACAAGGCATTAACAGACATGAAGTGTGTGGTTTTTAAACTTAAGTCCCACTGAGTAGTGAATCTCAGGCCCTGCACTTTTCTCCACATCCTCTGGTCACAGTGCAGCAGCAGGAGGTAGAATATATCCACAAAACGGGGACAGTCAAAAAATTCTGCTTTTACAATGGCACCAGTGGATGTCAGGCAAACTCATTTGAACATGCAACTGCCTGGATATTATGACCACTCAAGGAAAATTCTTAAACTATTTTGTTAGGAAAAAAGGCTCACGAGTTCACTTTATGTATGGTAACTTCTACTTTTTTCCACCATGGCTGACATTGACATGCACATTTATGTGATCAGAATGTATGAAAATCACTTTTTTAAACACAAAGCATAAGTAGCACATATTCTAAGCATTACTCAAGTATAATAGAAAATGGAACATTATGTGGAGCACATTTTCATTGTTATAAAGACAAAGAAAGAAGAAAATACTACCAAGTTTTTTTTTATGTAGAGAGGTGCTGTTGAAGCCTCCTGTGACCCAGACTCATTGAACAACACAGCAATGCAGAGATATTAGCTTCTAAAGGGTTTTGAGCAGGATTGACATCTCTAACCAATTAGAGATTTTCAATTTCTCCTTGATCAATAAGTGTTGTTGCCTTCTTGTTTATTGCATTGTTTACTGTTATAACAAATATCTGTAACTGTTTTGTACTGTGGTGAGATAGTGGATTTTGCCAAAAAATGACACCAGAGTCGGTCTGTTTTTTTGTTTTTTTATGTCACTGTGTCCCTTACACTGCATGACCCCAGTGAACAACAACCTTTACTACGAACATAACACAGAACTTATATACATGTATTTTCCCCTCAAAAAGAATCCGCCAACACAGTTTCCTTTCCCCCAGAACACCTGCTATACTGTGGGCGACAGTACCAGTCCTCACCCCCTGGGCATACAGTATCACTGTCCATCTGTGGCATGTCCCTACGTGTGTGTGTAAAGTCCATGGCACATCCCTAGCATGCTGCAATAAAAACGAATGTGTAATGTGAAAACTGTGCCACAGTGTTTAGAATCTCACAAACTCACTTTATAAATCTTTCCCTTGTTTTTATGGTTAATGAATTATATAATAAAAACCCATCTGAGTGAGCCAGAAGTGACATCTTTAAATTGCTTGTGTGTGGCCAGCATTCCAAAACCCATATATATTAAATTTTGAATGATATAAAACTGAGAAGTTCAAGAAATCTTCACATTTCATGATTTAGAATCTGAATGTTTGATATTTTTGATAAATGTCAGTTTATAGATTAAAGCCAACAACTCCTGACTGCAGGCATTAATATTGGGTTTCATAATTTTGTAACATGTCATAGTGTAAGTCTCATAAAAAAGGTTCCCTGACTCACATTTTAGAGACAAAAATAAAAACAAAGAAAGAAATCTTATTTTTTTGTGGGGGTGAAAGAAGGAACAAACAGTATAGCTGACTACAATATCAATTACAGTAGATAAGCTCTCAACTGATTCAAAGGAAAGACAGTAGCTGATCCACAATCGGGGACAACTGAAACATTGTTATTTGTAAGGTGAGTAGGAAAAAAATTGTGGATTTTACATTTCCTTTCCAGCATCCATGCTGATTATTTGAAAAGTGAATACTGATTCCTAGAAAACCACTTTGCATGATAGAATTGGATAGTAGCTGATTTCTGCAAAAACACGTAGAACACAAGTAACACAATGTCTTTACTGTGAATCTTGTAAATCAAACAATCAATTTGATGTTTCTTTTTTTTTTATTTCAGGATTCTTACATATTTTTAGTTGGATGACTTATCTGAAGGTCAAAGTGTTCAACGATATTGTGTTTGTCATATGCACAGTTAGGAAATGTGTTTCCCTGTACAATGAAATTCTTACTTTGCCGTCCACATGAATGCCACATAAAACTAGTGAAATATAAAGTAGATGAGCAATAACACAAATCTAAATTGCAGTAACACAAATCTAAGGCACTTTAAAGCAGCAAGTGAAGGGAGCAAATAAAATACAAGAAGAACACAATATAATGCAGAGAGAATAAATGTTACGTGGGAGCCATGAAGTGCAAATATTCAGCAGTGAGTGTGCAATTATGCATGTACAAACTGAGTGCGTAAACAGTGTAAACAGTACAGATGGAATTACATGAGGTAGATCTTGAGTCAGCTGTTTAGGAGTCTGATGGCAGAGGGAAAGAAAGAGTTTTTCAGTCTAAAAGTCCGGCATTTCACACTCCTAAGCCTCTGACCAGAGGGTAGGGGTATGAACAGTTCATGCTGGGGGGTGGGTGGGGTCCTTGAGGATGGAGGCAGCTTTCCTATCAGAAGTGAACTTTGCGAATTCGTCTAAAATTCTGAGCCACTGACTAAAAAAAAAAAAAAAAAAAAAGAGTTTGACCATGCTTTGTTCAAGATGTTATGTTGATGGGTCTTCACATGTCCAGTTTTATGAAGACCAGGTTGCATCCAAAACAAAATTCCTCAGTCACTACTACTGAACAGGCCTTTGATACTAATAGGACTACCTCTGGAAGCTGCAATAGGATTTTTGTGTAGAGCAGTACTCCCTGCAGGCCCTGCCTCTGTAAATCATATTTGGTCCATGAAAGCGTTTCTGGGCAGGGACTATTAACCTTGTTGTGGAAAAAAGATGTAGCATGTGAGCCATCTCATCAAGTAAAGACTAGCAGCCAGTGAATGCACACAGCCTACAATAGGGTTGATGTGAGAAATGATCTGTTGCGTCTTCCTATTGCTGATTTCCATTAGCATGTATACTGTCAGGAGCAATCGATGCAAAAGCTGGTTGAAAGATGTGAGTGTAACCCCTACCAGGGGAGTATTTAGCCCAATAATTTGTTTCATCTTTGACAGTTGTCTGAAGTTTGGTTCTAATTTTTCTCAGTTTTGGGCCAGTGCCATTTCTTAATTTTTAACCTTACTCCTCGTTTTGGAATTGCCCCTCAAAACTGAGTTACAATGGCTGAATCATTCTTCTATGCAATAATACAATTCTTCAAGACCCCTGTGTGTGATCAGTAGTTTGAAATGGTGGTTAGGTAAATAGATGTACTAGGTTGTTGCCGGAATCTCACAATGACATCTTCGGGTGTGTCCTTTCTCTGGTTTGAGCTATGGGCACTCTTTTGCAATTGTCAATATTAAGTAAGAGAAATGCAAGAAAAAGACAACATTTTCAATGCTTGTGACTGGTGGTGAATTCATTTTAGGTATGTAGTACTGACTTCAAATACCTTTTGCTGTAATCAGCTACACAACATGCTAGCTAACTAGCCAGTACTGTGATTTTGATGAGGTAACAAAAACTATATTAAGTTTAAAAATAGAAGGCTGCGCCTCTGCATCTGTTGTTACTGACATCTAAACGGTGCAAAAACAAAATGTATACAAATCAACATCACACAAACCTGGAAACCTGGAGACTATTGTGTCAGTTGACTTGGCATCTGTTGGCTGTGCAATTTCCTGGGAGAAAACAAAGCAAATGAGAAGGATTAGTGCCAGAACAAAGTGATATGGCTGGGAATCACCAAAAATATATAATACCAGCATCTTCACAATATATTTCTGCTTAAAAATTAAATACGACATTGGTGTATCAATTACATCACCTAAAAATGTATCTGGCCTCATTAAAAGATGAGTAATCAGTGAAATTCTATGCTCCATAGCATTTTAAAAATAATATTACATTAAATCCTGTGGAATCAGGATTATGCCAGTTGACACTTCCCACTGCCTGTTCTCAATCCTGTCTTGGGTCCTGCCATAAACACAGAGTTATTTCTCAAAACTACACATACATATAACACTCAGAGGTCTTTTTCACAGCAGGCCTTGAGTAATTGTCATGTAAAACAGTTGACAATTACACGGCCACATAAACTGTTATGCAGCCTCTGTTTAGAGCCACATCACTCTGATTGCCTTGAGGCCAAGTACTTTTATCATTGTCCTGTAACAACTGAGACTAATGTTAAAAGGAAAAAAAAACCCTTGCAAAAACATTGATATGCACTTTGGCAACATCAAAAGAAATTACTTATTCCAAAAGTGGTGTGATAGCACCTTTGAAAACATTTTCAGCTCTAGACCAACCAAGACAAAGATGCCATTGTTCTGGTAAAGACGCATATATAGTACACTGAAACAAAGTTAAGCTAAAATAATTTGATGGTTAATTTTTATGGTGTTTTATTTAAAGAATAAATACATTTATTCTTGTCCATCTTTTGCCACTATTCTGTTAATGATTCATAGGGGTCATATCAGCCCCACATCTCCCCATGACAAAAATTAAGTGTGGACCCCTACTGACCTTGCCTCCTCATTCTCTCATTCTGTGTGTTGTGGATGCATCAATTATTGATTAATTAGTAATGGAAAGCTTCAGTTTTGATTGAATCCACTTCAGTTTGTACTACTTCTAACTACCATAAGACCAATGAAAGCTAGTTGTTTTCAGTATCACCAGATGGGGGAAACATTGCTCCACAGTATTTTACCCTCCTCTCTGTTTTGCTATGGCCCTTTTTTTTGGAACAGGGTGATCTGAAGAGACCAGTTATAGCTTAAACACTATCCTCAAGGGTTCTCCACACAGTCACCATACAGTTTAATGCTCACACGAAGCTACAACGTGCAGCTCAGCTGGACTGCTGCAGCTGAGCCTTAAGGGATATGCTAATTACCTGGCTCAAAATTGTGTAATTATTTTGCCTGTTATGTTAAGTTTAGAAAGATGTGATACTTCAGTCTTTTAAACTACAAAATATTACTAAACTAATTTGCATTTCCTGAAAGAAATACATGAGTGCTGGAGTTGCTGATACAGCTGCTGCAAGTGTTGGTACTGATGTTGCTGTTGGTGTCAAGAGATTCTATAATGACCAACAAATTATTAGTCAAAATGTTCTAGGATTGGAATGAAGAAATATGTCATATAGTGGAAGGGTTGGTACCATGTTTCAATACACTGGAAATCTTAATCGTTTGTCAGCACTGAGCAACACATTAAAGGTCGGGTTGTAGGGCTGCCCCAAGTGTGTACTTGATGGAGCTATTGGTAGTATACTTCAGTACTTTACACATACATGAGTTTGCACTTGATCATGTTTTAGAGTAGTTGAGTTTTTTACCAAAGTTTCCACTGAAATTGTTTTTATAACTGTCTTTGTCTGGAACAGTTTTTATAATGATGCACTTCCTGGTGCAACCCTCTGGGGCTTGGTCTTTTAAAATACTAGTGTATTTAAAAAAATGAAATAAGTAAAACTGCTGCAAAGCTATAGTAGCTTTTGTGTTGGTGATGTTGTTTGTAAGGCACTGTTGTCAAACCTTACACTGCAGATTTGTCTTTCAGGCTTATAGCAGTGATTGTACTTTCTGTAATATGTAGTTGTTGTGCATGTGATATCTTCTGGAACATGTAGATCAGAGTGGTCTATATAGAGTCACCCTTGTGCAGGTGGGGTGGATGACAGCATATTTCAATCATGTAGTTGTGATTTTCCAGTGTGCAGTTTTGTTATTTGACCTCCCACAGTAGACTTCTTGTCTGCTGGACGCCGATTACGGTACTCATTGCTGCTTTATCGCACCAACTTTACAGAGATTTTTCCAGCCTGTAAAGGTAGGAAGAAACATTTACTGTAATTACTGTCATCATTAAGGATGTCCTGATCCAGATACTGATTCCTTTAATATTAAATATCTGCCAATACTGATCAAATACTTATTTACCTACAGTAAATGTTCATTAAAATATCTGAAATAAATCTGGCACACTATTTTTCCAGGAGCTTCTTGATCAGGTCCTGGTTCTAAAATATGAAGTTTATTAGCTTAAATTGTATATATAGATAAAAGCATAACTGGGAACTGGACACACTCTCAGAACTACAAATCCATTACAGGGCAGATACTAACTATTATTTTATATCAGTATATGAACACAGTTTGTGCAACTAGTACAACTTATACAAGTATTTGACACTTTAATAACACTCCATTAACAAAAGGGGCTCTGTTTTCCTGCATCGCTTCATTTGTAGTCCTTATACATTTTTTCTCAGGTGTATGTCTACTTTTTTGCATATTGGTGCGTTTGGTAATTTTTTTCCATGAATGAATGAATGCACTGACGCTAAGGTGGGAGGAGAGGCGTTGTGCAGTTTGTGCTCATTTTGACAATAAAAAAACGATAACAATAACACCTTCCAGCGCCAAGGCTGGAAGCACAAGATCAAGTACCCCCAATGTATTTTAATGGATGCACCAACCTAAAATTAATTCTTAAATCCACAACTGATCAACTGGAATTTGCTCTGAGGGTGAGTAGCTGCTAGTAGAGTGTGTAAAGTGGCGTAAGTGAGTGGTGTGAAATGCTGCTTCTCAAACCTGCCAGTTTGATCTCCACAGCGTGGGGGATGGTTTCCTGTAGCGTGTGATGTTCTGCATGCCTCTCCACACAGATGAGGGGTTGTTGACTGAAAACAGTTTTTTCAGCTTTTCGGAGTCTTTGCTGCACTGTTCTATTTCATATAGGCTTCACCCTCTAAGAGCTGTCGCTATTGGGTTTATCACTTGTATAAATGCCAACGTGACCTGAGTTCGGCTCCCTCTTTTTTCTTCAGCAGTCTAAAGAGCGATTCTGAACATTTCTAAAAAGCAAAGAATATCAAACACCAGACTCCAGCACCGCACCGCCATCATCGTGTGCCCAGGCTACAGTACGGACTTCATCATGCCCAGCAACCTACACCCCCGCCGCAAGGCTGGCCTCCACACGGAGCACACTGAGCTGGCACTCTCCCCCTGGGCCGCTTGCTTGCCATGGCAGCAATGATGACTGTCTCCTCCGCTGCAGCAGTGGCAATAGCATGCATCAAGGCCTGGGCAACAATGATCCAGCGCAGCATGTGGCTGTACATGTTGTAGATGCCAGAGCAGATCCACAATAGTCTGCTGGAGGGCCTCATTAGCCCTGATGGACTTTTTGGCCTGCACCTCCAAAAAGCCATTAACCACCTGCAGCAGGCATCTGATGAAGCAGAGCAAGTGAGACGCCCTCAGCACCCTCAGTCTGACTGGTGCAGCCACAGAGGGCAATGCCACACGGTGAGGTGCCCAGCAGCCGCTCCTCCTCCCTCCGCGACCTTCAGACAGACCACCCCACAGTGCTTCCAAACCGTGACCAGCCTGGACCTGGATGACCCCCCCCCCCCCAACCAGTGGATCTCCAGAAACAACGGCCCTTTTCAGGGCCTCCACCAAGTCCATAAAGAGCAGTTTCCTGACAGTCCTTTTTCCTCTGTCTCTGAATCTTCACTGTTTGTTTACACGTTTCCCCATCACACAGCTCTCCCCTCACACAGGCTCTGTCATGGGACGCGATGAACACAGTTCATTCTCTCCCTGCTGTCATGTGTAATGACGCATTCTCCACAACGATGGACTCAGTGGCACTGCCATCATGCCTCTGTGATTTTCCCACCTCCTACCCATTGGTGCGGGTGAGTGGTGGTTTTTCTCCCACACGAGACTCGAATAATGAAGCTCTGCTTGGGGTGCTCGCCTCTTGGCAGCCCTTTCACCATCGCCCTCCCCTGGCTGGTGAGGAGCGAACGCTCTCACAACGGCAGAGAGGGCGCATCAGTGGCTGGTGACAATGTCCACAGACACCCCACAAATGAGTGCTTGTTCACTTTCAGAGTGCTACCATGGCAAGAGTGGCTGTTCATGAACAACTGGATGGATAAGCTGGTAGGGACAAGGTACACTCTGCAATTCTCCAGGCATCCCCCTGCTTTCAGTGGAGTGCTGGAGATAATGCCATCGCTGGCAGACTCCGCTGCACTGACAGTGGAGTTGCAGTAGCTGTTGACAAAAAAAAAGCAATTCCATGGTCCCACCCGGTCAGGAGTATGAGGGTTTCTACTCGCACTAATTCCTGGTTCCCAGGAAGTCAGGCAAAATGAGGCCCACCCCCAACTTGTTCCTCTTCAACAGATGCATAGTGAAGAGGCTGTTTCACATGCTCACCATAAAGGAGGTGCTGAGTGTGTATGTCCAGGTGACTGATTCACATCCACCAACCTTTCATTTGCCCATCATCCCCAAACACAGGAAATTCCTGTGCTTGTCTTTCCAAGGGGCACGGTTCCAATACAACCAGTTGCCCTTTGGTTATTCTCTGGCCCCCTGCACATTCTCCAAGTGTGTGGAGATGGCGCAGGAACCATTGTGCAGGAAGGTAATCAGAGTCCTTTTTTATCTGGACAATTTGATTTTGATGGCACCCTTCAGACAGCAGGCTGCATCCCACATGGCGAAGCTGGTCCAACACCTGACCCAGCTGGGGTTTGCAGTGAACTGGAAAAAGAGTTTGCCGCTGCCGTGTCAGACAACCACTTATCTAGAGGTACAGCTAGACTCCCTCAGCATGAGAGCGAGACTGTCATCTGCCAGGTAGAAGGTGTTTTTGTCCCTCCTGCAGCGCTTCATTCCCTGCACGACAGTGACAGCTCTGACTGTTGTTGTCTGCGGTTCTTTTTACCATTTTCACCTCTGAGAGACGAAGCAGTCCAAGTAACTTCAAAACAGTGCTGATTTATTCAATGAATACAGGTAAAAATTAACATTACACGCTCAGGTATCGTGCACCTCCAAAATGGACGCAGGCAGCTGAAAGATGAAAGACCCCGAACCACAACAGGCCTATACATTATATCACTTCGGGCTAACCCCATACTACACAGGAGACGCCAAACCGTGATGTCTCCCAGGGCCAGCTTTGCAGCTGGCCATAGCTGTAGCCAAAACATGAGGAAAAATCAATGTGTGACTGTCTGTTGATTATGTGGTGTGTCGCTAAAAACATTCTAACATGACCTCTAGTGATATATCCTGACATTAAACATAAGAAAATATTATGGCTATGGCTACAGTTATACACGTCATAATAATAATATTAAACATCCTGTCTTCTAACAGTCATCAACTTTCTATCTAGTTATCCTTGACCATAAGCAACCTGCTGCAACTCATAAGAATGCCTAAGCATTTAACAGTCTGAGCTAGACACCCTGTCTACTCTAAACATTTCTAATACATCAAGTATCTAACCAATACCTATCCGACTAAAAATACCTAACACTGTAATGTGCTTTTTTGGCACAATGTCAGCCATTCATGTAGTGTTTCCCCTCAGTCTCCTCCACATGAGGAAGTTCCAGAGGTGGTTCAGCTGCCTTTGCATCAACCCCATGCAGCACTAGAGGCGTGTGCTCTCAGTCCCCACCTCTGTTCAGTCAGACCTGACGTACTGGAAAACCCCTAGTGTCATGGTAACAAGGGTTCCCCTCAGCAGAGTCACATCACACATATTGCTGTTCACAGACATGTCTCTGCTTGGGTGGGGAGGCATGTACCTGTCACAGATTGTCGGGGGGGAAGTGGCATCAAACCCCATATCTCTATATCCACTGTCTGGAGCTAGCCATGATGCTGAAACATTTTGTACCAATACTGAGAGACAAGCACATATTGGTGCAGTTAGACAACACAACAGTCATTGCATACATCAACCAGAAAGGCGGTGTTCGCTCTTCCCAGTTGCTGGAAATTGCACAGAGCCTCCTTCTCTGGGCCCATCAGAGCCTGTGCTCCATCAGAGCCATGCACATCCAAGCAGACAAGCAGAACCACACCGTGGCTCTAATGTCATGAGGCGGGCCTCAGTCAAGCGAGTGGAAACTGAACCTGTCCCTCGTTCAGGTGCTGTGGTACAGGTTCGGACGAGCAGTGGCAAACCTGTTTGGAGCTCGTAAGAATGTGCAGCGCACTCTCTGGTTTTCAATGAGCACCCGAGACTAACCTCCACTAGGGGTAGACATCTTTGCTCATCACCCCTGGCCCAGTGGTCTCCTTCCCCCCATCCCACTGATCTCGCGCCTCCTCTCACACATAAAGAATGAATGGTTACGTGTCATCCTGACAGCCCCAGAATGCACGGACGCAGCATGGTTCCCAACACTGGTGCAGCAGCTGTTGGGTGAGCTGTGGCAGCTCCTGTGGCATGGGGACACACTCTCCTCCTCTGATAAACATAACAGAGCCTTCTCACAGTGGCTGTCAGTTTTTTTTATATGGGGCATGATTGTACCTGCTTCTCACTCAAGGCCTGTTACAGGAGAGAGGATGTTGTACTTGGGCTGCTATTGCAGGATATGTTGACAAGCTGAGATGTTGTTTATAATGCTCCTGGGCGGCGGTGTGCCAACAGGCCATTGACTACATCCAGTGATTTTATCCCAATAGTGACAGCTCTTAGAGGGTGAAGCCTATATGAAATAGAACGATGGTGAGATGCCTCACAGGTAAGGGAAGGTGAGGAGGATGCAGGAAAAGTAGGTTCACAGGTAAGTTGGGGTACAGATTCTTGTGAAGAGGCAAGTCGTCACACAGGCAGGAGAAGTTCTGACACTTACAGGCAGATGAGAAGGCCAAGCAGATGGAGCAATTAGTTTCAGCTGTGCCACTCCTTGCCAGTCCCACCTAGTCACTTGCTCCAACTTCCCAGAGAGAGAGAGACAGACCTGCAACCTCACAGGACCCCCCACAGAAGCCTCCCGGCAACCCACCACAAAAGACTGATTGACACGGGTTTCACCTGAGATACATGGAAAGTGGGCTGTACTCTTAGAGACCAGGGCAAGCGTAACCTAACCGCAGAAGGGCTGATGACTTTGTCAATCACGAAGGGACCTACGAACCTGGGGGACAGTTTTCTAGAAATCCCCTTCAATGGAATATGTTCAGCAGACAACCAAACATTTTGCCCTGGGCTATAGGAGGGAGTGGGTCGCTGGCAATGTTCGGCAAAGTGCCGGTTACAGGCTGGCAATCAGGGGCAATCACCTGTGACCTCACATGGATATACATATGCATTTAAGTGTAGCCAGTAATTCCCTCACTTTCTATTATTTGTCAGCGTTTTGGACCATAGTTTTCCCATTTCCAAAGTGTTTTTGTAGGGTTTTCTGTGTATTTTGGGGCACCAAGTTTTTTCTATGTGTGAGTGAACATGGGCCTAGTATAGACATGACCATGAGCCTACCGCAATGTGCACACAAGATGTTACAGGCTGCACAAGTGGTGCTTTAGACACAGTGAGTTTTGTGCCTTTATCTAGTGGTGGGAGGCGACAGTGCGGTGGGTAGAGCAGTCGTCTGCCAACAGAAGATTGAAGGTTTGAATCTTGGTGCCTGCAGTCCACATGTTGAAGTGTCTTTGGGCAAGACACTGAACCCCCCTGATGGTTAGAGCCATCGGTTGGTTGCCTCGGTTCTGTACCGGAAACAAATTCCTTGTGTGTAACATACTTGGCCAATAAAAGTTATTATCCTACGAGCTCCAAACAGGTTTGCCACCTTTTGTTAATGCATTGTTATTAAAAAAATCAAAAAAGAATGTCTAAATTGGACTGGTTACACAAACTGTGTGTTCACATACTGATACAAAGTAGTAGTTAGTAATGGATCTGTAGTTCTGAGAGTGTATCCATCTCCCAGTTATTCTTTTATTCATATCACTAATTTAAGCTAATAAACGTAATACTTTGGAACCAGGACCTGATCCAGTATTTGGAATAAGAAGCTCTGGAAAAATACAGTGTGCCAGATTAATTTCATTTCCATTATGTCAGATATTTAATGAACATTTACTGTAGGTAAATGTAACTCTCAGATGGAAATCAGTATCAGCAGACAGTTAATATTAAAGGAATTAAATTAGTGTCAGAGCCACAAAAACTGAATCAGGGCATCCCCAATAAAAAATTTAGTTAGCGCAACTTTAAGGACATGCTGCATCACTCCTGCTCATGTGCATTGGTGATCCAATTCAATTCTATTCAATGGTTTGTTGGTAGGACCCAAGTGATCCAAGTCATAGTTGAGAGCCGTTCACTTCGTGCCCAAATTTCACTACCTTTGTTCTAAATCTCTTGCACTAAGAGGGAGAGCAGTAGTTGTGCAGCACCCTAAAAGAATAAATAAATAGAAGGCACCATGCTAGCAAAACAAAGCAGTGAATCGGTAAAATCAATCAAATGTTAATAAAATGTTATTTTCTAATTGCTTCTTGGTGGTTATGTTCTAAAGCACAAATAAACACAGGCACACCTCTGGCTTTATTCCATACCCTGAAACACCTGGACAACAGCAGTACGTATGTTAGGATACTCTTCCTGGATTACAGTTCTCCATTCAACACCATTCACCCAGGCAGCCTGATTGGGAAGATGACAGACCTCGATGTCCCAACTCCCACCTGTAATTGGATTCTGGACTTCCTGACTGAAAGACCACAGGTGGTCAGAATGGGAGGGCGGGTGTCTGCTGAGCTCAGTACAGGCTCACCGCAGGGCTGCTGTCTCAGCCCCAAACTCTTCACCCTGTACACCCACAACTCTGTCTCCAACCATGACAACACTATCATCATTAAATATGCCGATGACACCACCATTCTGGGCCTCATCAAGGGGGGAGACAAGTCGGGCTACAGAAGCTTGGTGAACAACATTCTTGTTTATGGAGAGGAGAATGACCTCATCCTCAATAAAAACAACAAAAGAAATAATAGTAGACTTCAGGAAGAACCCTCCCCTCTGCTGCCTCTGACCATCAAAAGTACTGAGGTGGAGAGGGCTGACAGCCACAAGTTCCTGGGCCTGCAGGTGACATCTGACTTCAGCTGGTTACTGATCACAGCTGCCACAGTGAAGAAAGCCCAGCAGTGGCTTTACTTCATCAGGCGACTCAGAAAAGCTGGGCTGAACCATCACTCTCTCACCCAGGCTTATAGAGGACTGGTAGAGAGCATCCTCACTACTGGCATCACAGTCTGGTATGGTAACACCGCACAGGCAGAGAGGAAGGCTCTTCAAAGGGTCATAAAGACTGGATGATAATTGGGACTGAACTGCCTGCTATGGACACACTATACACACAGCACTGTTGTAAAAGGACAGAGAACATACTCAGGGATCCACATCACCCAGCTCACACTCTGCTCAGACACAAAAACTGCACCTACAGCCTCAAGCACAGCAGGGTGGACAGTATCATCACACACAGAACAAGACTTTACAACAGCTTTTTCCCTGCCACAGTGAGACTGATGGCAAATATGAAAATGTGAGAAATGTGCAGTAACCCCTTACTAGGCATTGTGCGATAAGCCCTAACTACCTCATCAAGCGTAATGACATATCTAGCTACACCATGTGAATTACTAAGTGTGATGTTTGAAGTTCACTGTGGGAAATACTATTTTTGTGTATTGTGTTTTAATACTTTGTCACCTTTATGTAACTTTTCTATTTTAAGACTAAGTGTTCTTTCTGGCTTTTGACTCCTTACCCAACTCCAAAGGCGAGCTGCAGAAAAATTCCTGTATTCCTAAGACTGTTTGTTTATGCATAAATGGCAAATAAAAATCTTGAATCTCGACCTGTGTGGGACAGGATTTTAGTATGTGAATGCAGTCAAAGCACAGGCTTCCTGTCTGCCCTGTTGTTGCCTCTGTCCTACACCTTGTGTGTGTGGCTAAGCCCCACCCTTGGTCAAGCAGACAAACACACACATCTGAAGCTGGATGCATTTCGGCACTTATATTACACCGCAGATATGTTTAAAAATAGAATGGAGCCATAAGGTCGAGCTCCATTTAAAGACTTGCTCGTCACATCTCTAATGTGCACTGTATTCTTTCTTGCTATTCTTTAACATTGTGTTGGTATTTCATTATTATCTAGGCACACTAAATTTTCACTCTATAATGCAGAGGAATAAATGCTTATACTCAGGTGGATAAATGGTAACTGCTGGCTCTGCATCTGCATTTTTTAAGAGGATGCCTTGATCAATACCAATTGCTGCTTTGACACATTGACTGATACACTCATTTATATTTAATCTGCACTGGGATACTCATCTTTCTCTCTTTATGTCTGTTTTCCAAAAGCTAAAGAGGTATGCATTCCAGGGTTATGGTTCTTTCTACATCAATGGCTGTCCATTTGAGATGATTCGTTAACAAATAAAAGTCACTACATTTACCACCACCCTATTCTCAGTGTCAACTGCAATAATGCTGTGGACTATAAATGTGGAAAACTCATAACTCTTTTTCCTCCATATGCAACTTCCTGCTACATGCTCCAGGCTTTCAACTGGCAAGCATTTTTATGTCTTCAATTAAAATAATAAAATATATTATGCACCCGAAATACCTACATGCAGGTAGTAATGTACAAAATTACATCTTTCTTATATTATAATACTTCTCTTTATATACATCCCCTTTGTGAATATAGATTTAGAATACATTTATACTGTATATAGAAAGAAAATCTATCAAGGAAAAACTGCTATTAGATGGAGGCACCTCATCAGCAGATTCTGTTCAAAAAAGGGTCTTCACCACTATGCTGTCCCAGCATACAAAATAAGCATTTACTAAATCATCAAGAATCTGCAGCTGCACATGTGACTATGTGAGGCTGCAGGCACACTGGTGCTTTGAGTAATGCGATGAGAGTATTTCATTTCATACTGTGCTGTGCTCTGATCTAAATGTCAGTTATTATCTTACACTACATTTGTAAATGAGATATGAGTTTTGCTAGGCTAGTGAGGGGGTCATCCCGATCATTAGGATTCTGTGCAGATCTTCAGTGTCTGTACAAAATGTCACTGTAATTCATTCAATAGTTGTTGAGATATTTAAGTATGGACCTAAATGACAGGCCAACTGACCAAACAAGTACTATTTTCACTTTTAGAGCCCTGTGGCTGGAAATCTTTATACAGGTGAAGTTACATGGAGTTTTATATATCCTGTTGCAGCAGTTTAGTTTGGCTGTAATGGTTTGAGAGTGATCTCTGAAAATCTTTTTTCCAGGTTGCTTAGGGGACTGTCTTGCAGAACTTAAAATATTAGGTAAAGACAGTATTTCAAATGTTATTTGTTGCAGTCATGGTTGAACTGAGTGTTGAAGAGGAGGCAGAAGTATTTGAGGGAAATTCATAAGAAGGGGCACCTTTGCTCAATTTACTGCTCTCCTTATTTTCAGTGTCTCTGTAGGCGCTGTTAAGAGGAACTTCTGGATTGAGGCCATGTGCCAAAGATGCTGCACAGTGTCTGTAACAAGTGCCCATGAAAAGCCTGTCTGTTCACTGTTGGACCTGTTCCTAAGAGAAGAGCATTAACTCTGATGCCTATTCCATGCACTTAAAGTATCATGATGCTAGTTTTCTTTTGTATTAGTGCCAAACAACACAGACAAAATAGTAAAATGAAAGACTGTTAAGGTTTTTGACTTGCTTCCTGTTTGGTACTTTTATGTTGAAAGGGTTTACTCCGGTCTCTGGTTATCACTTATTGCCTTCTCCTGTTGCTTATTGTCTCCAGGTCTCAAGCCTTTATAATCTCCTCACTCCCCTCAGTTAGATGCAGTCGTCTGCCAACAGAAGATTGAAGGTTTGAATCTTGGTGCCTGCAGTCCACATGTTGAAGTGTCTTTGGGCAAGACACTGAACCCCCCTGATGGTTAGAGCCACATCCTGCTTGTTCCTGTGGCTCTGTATATGTCTCCTGTTATGTTTCCAGTTAGTAACTCATTCCCGTTGCCTCACCTATGGATTTTTGTCTTACCTGCCATTGTGGATTTTTGGTTTGTTCCTTTGGGTTTTCATAGTTTAGTTTGTGTGTTTTTAGTTATTTAGCTCCCTGACTGAACTGTTTAGTTGTACTCTTCTGTAGATATCTTTGTTATGCTTTGTCAGGTTGAGCCCCTTGAGTCATACTATTTGTCTCTGTCCTGTATCAATTATATTAAAATCTGCTAAATACTATTCCTCAGGGCCCTGCGATGGACTGGCGACTTGTCCAGGGTGTTTCCCGCCTTTCACCCGATACTGGCTGGGATTGGCTCCAGCGCCCCCACTACCCCATTCGGGATTAAGCAGTATAGAAAATGAGATGAGATGAGACTATTCCTCAGTCTGTCTGCATCTGAGTTTTTCCCAAGCCTGAACCTGACAATGACAAAATGCACAAAGACATAAAAACTACCAATTTGAAAACTACAACCTCTTGTAAAATAACACAAGGTTATGGTGCTGCATGAGCGTTAAGAAGGGAAATCTTCCTGAATCACAAATGGACTGCTCTGAGATCTTGTGTGGAGTACAGAAACATGGCAAACTGTGAATAAATCCAATGGTTTGTCTCAGCCTACTGTATATAATGCCAGCACCCTATAAAGTCTTCCAATGTAGCTGTTAACCTGGCAGTTTGCATACTGTGTTGCCCACAAATGCTATGAAACTCACACAGACACAGGCACACCTGCACTCACAGATACACAAACACATGTACACATACACATGTTGAATAAGGCATCAGAAAGACAAAATACTCCTTATAACAGAAAATGATGAAGATTTGACTGGCAGAAATACAAACTGTGTCCGCTTCTTCTTGGTACTACAATTACTATGCAGCAGCTCTATGTTAAGTGCTCCAGTAGCATCATTAGCAAAGCTGGCAGTGGATATTATCAGTGATGCCGCTCACCCAGTTGCCTCATTGATTCAGAGACTGGCCTCAGGGAGAAGGTTCAGACAACTCAGTCTTAAACAGAACAGTTCAGGAAGCACACATACAGTAGACAGAGGCTACCTGGCTGGTAAACAGCAAGCCCTTGGCACTTTAAGACTTTTTAAGATGACGTTAAGCTGGTCTTATGTAATGTTTTCATCAACAACTATTATTGTTAGTAATATATATTTTTTTAAATCTCTAGATGCAAACACCAAGACAAATTTCTCACATATTTTTATGCTTTGTAAATAAAGTTGAACTGAATTGCATGGAACTAATGTGTAATGTCCAGTAAATTACAACAAACATGGTTACTAACATTATGTTTCAGTGTTTTATGCATTGATAAAATGTGTCTGATATTTATTTTATTTGGACAGCAATTAATTGACTTCTTTTTTATGTATTCCAGATTCAATCTGCTATTTAACTCTGAACTAACAGGGAGGGTTTGAAATAGTGAACATTTTTCAGTCATTACTTTTGATTTTAGTGCATTTTAAGGCACACCTGGAATTTAGAGTTCACTTGTATGCCTCCACCAACCAAAAAAAGTCACAGAAATGGGACCGATGAGTTCATCCTTGAGATATCGTATTCACAAAAATGGGCCAGAAGGACATGTGACCTTTGGCCACCAACACTGAATCAGTTCATCCTTGAATTCAAGGGGACACTTGTGCCAAATTTGAAGAAATTCCCTCAAGGCAAACAACACAAAAACATAATGCCTCCAGCCATGGCTATCACTAGTATAAATGCATAAAAACAACTTAACATATTTGTAGCCCAAGTGTGAAATATTTGAACAAGTTCAGTGTTATTTCTGGGAAAAGACTTTAGCTTATGTTAAAACAAGTTGCAGTTCATTGAATGTTATGAAAGGGTTAATATCTTGGTGCCGCTGGTTGACTGTGAGCTGACCAATCAGTAAGCTGAATGAAATAGTTGGCGCGCACTAGTTCCACATTCCAATGTCCATGTTTTCCAGTTTTTCTTTGCCTCTGCACGGGTACTCTGCCTGCATGCTGCTCGGAGAAATAGCAAGGACCCTTTTTGTGTCAATTGCATGGAAAGACATTGTAGAACGGGGCGCATAACCAAAGCACCCACCGACCAGCTGACGTAAAAGAGAAAAGAAGTGTGATAACTACTCAACGGTCAGGTTTTTTTTTTTTTCGGTAGAAGAAAAGAAACAAAAGAAACCCCTCTCATCGGTCTGGAGTTCTTCCTGGAGGAAATTGGATCGGAGATTCTCAGTGGGTGCTGGGTGGCGAGCCAGGTGAAAGCCTCAAGAAGAACTGATTAGGAGAAGGACCTTTGTGATCTGGTTCACTGCGGAGCTGGTAGGATCCCTAACTCCAGTTTAAAGGGCCCCAACGATCTGACATTCATTTGGAGAGTGGGTTTTTTTTCCTTTTGTTGTTTATTCTGTTCAATAATTTAGTGCACACTTTACTTCATTTGTTTCTAAGTGTTGTATTATTGTACATTTGGTAAAATTGTGTTAATACATTTCAAGTTTTATAAATCTAACTATTGTGTCGCTCTTCATTGACATTCCTCCCTGGCTCCTTGCGAAATCTGGTCTCTTCTGGTACTTGTCCAAATTTGACATTCCTTCAAATCTCTAACTGTATCTATCCAACCAGGATTTAGGTGGAGGTTACATATTGACTTTCTCATAAGCTTTCACCCATTTCCTCAGAATCTTATTTATATAATAAAGCTATACAACATACAGTATATTTATTTTACTAGGTATGTGTTTTTCTTGTCCAGACAGTATATAATTGTAAGACATGGTACTTTCATCCAATAATACACATTAAGAGATGCTGTTTTTTTTGTCTTGTACATTCCTACCAGCCGCATCATGATGGATGTCCTAACTGTGCTGGAGACATGAGTTACATCGGGATGATAAACAATTTGTTACTACTGTTCCACAATATGTCCATCTGTTCACCACCTCTTATTTATTACTTCATTATTATTTCTCATCATTCTTTCCAATGTTCTATTAACATGGATATTTGTCATGAGTTGGCCGTGTCTGTCCTGCAGTGATGCTACTCTCCACTATCTGGACACTGGCTTGAAAAAGCAAGGCTGAACACCTGTGGTACTGAGGTATGGAGTCTTGAAAGCTAAAATGTGGGCTTTAAGTTGTTGGTCTTTTTGTTTGTTTTGCATGTCAACTGCTGTAATTAGCCATATGCTAATTGTGATTCATGAGATCCAAGTTATGATTAATTCAGGGGATAACAGGAAAAAACTTGTCATCGAAAAGGTGCCACTTTTTCAGTGCCTTAACACAACAATATGATATGTAACTTTTTATATTAAAAAAACAGTTTAAAATCATTTTGATGAGAGACTGACTTCTAATATGGTGAATAGTATCTCTGCTATTGCCACTGCATGCTCGGATCATCTGTTATTGCACTATGTAACTTTCAATCACTGTCCCGGAGGCCTCTCGCGAGAACTACACAATGCTTTACAGCAACAGACCCTCGTGCTACCTCAGTATTTTTACAGGAGTTTACACCAGCGTTGTAGTACTCAAGTCAAGATTTGCAGGGCTAATGACTTGGACTTTGGCACTGATGACTCAGACTTGAGCACTGACCGCCTTTGGACTCAGAAGTTGAAGACAAAGACTAAACACACATATATACTGTATGTGTACCCCCAGCCCAGTCATTCCTCCTGAATTAATGGGCTTGGGGTAGAAAGCCGCAGAGAGAGTAAAGAAGCCAAAACCATTGAGAAATGGACTAGCTGCTGTTGTTTGAATGAGCAATCAACAAACCTGAAAAAATGCTGCTTGGTTTGTTCTGCTGTTAATGCACAAAAAGACAGATGGTGCAAAACGCCTCACCTTTTTTGCAAATGTTTTGACTTCACTGGTATTGACAATCGGAGCAGGTGCTACCTGAGAGGCTAATTACATTTCTTAATAGCAGAGTGTGGAGTGCGCCACTCCACCACCTAGATGGATAATTTAACACCTGCTGTTAACAGCTAATGCTTGACCTGGAATAATCTTATATTGATAAATGCTGCAACCAGACATGATGTGATGCAAGGAAGAAAACTAGAGGTACAGTCAGATCAGTGAGAGGCAGAGTCCTTTGCCCATACAGTAGTTAAATATGAGTATTGAAAACAAAGTGACAGGTTTGTGGCTTCCTGTAGTGAAGTACCTATAATCTGTGTGTGAAAGAGTTTGAGTGTTTTACTGCAAGAGTTAGGTGTGAAGAAAAATTCTAACAGGCAAAAATACCAAAGGTCATTCAGTCAGTGTCTCCTTTCCACTTTGAAGTTCACAAACTGCAGTTGAAGTTTTTACTGAAGAAATTAAGCAGAGTTTCACATAGTACTGTACTAAAACTGCTCTATCAGAATACATGATCTATTTTTCTAGAACTGCAATTCTTATTTTCATGGACTAAACAATTATGTTTGACAGGATCTTTTAAAATGCTGCATTATGGGTTGTTCTTTTCTTAATCCAGCAGGTTTATTTAAGTCTGTTTATTGTGTCTTACAGTTACTGTGTTTGTTTTTACTGGTGGACCCAATGTACAGAGGGAATTGGCTACTCATGAGAGGGTGAGGGTACACAGTCACAGATCTGTTCAGAGGTCCGGGGGCCAGGATTCGTTCAGGAACACACATACACACCATGATCTGGCAAAGAGCACGGGGAATTGACAAATGTACAAACCGGTGGAGAGCACAGAAGAATAAACATAAGCACACACATACAATGAACTAGTTGTGAGTAAATGGAAGAGGGGCGTATATATATGAAACGGGACTGGAAGGTAATGAGCAGCAGGTGGATGTAATGATTGCTGATTACGCTGGCAGGGCTGACCTGGCAGGGGAGATAGGGAAATGGGGAAAACAATGAAAAATAGGAAGCGTAAGTCTGTGGATCATGCCAGTTTCATTAGTTACAGGGTTTCCAAAGACTCATGTTTTATGTTTAGATGAAATAAATTCATGACAAGTGAAAGTGAAATGCAATAGCCTCTCACAATGTCTTACCTGCAGAAACAGACTATAGACTGAATCATCTGTCAAGCAACAGAATTATGGCTGTCATGGAAGACAAGGAACTCTGAAAGGCAAAAATAAAAAATGCTGTCAGGGAAACCACTGTTACTGCCTTTAAGGACCTGACATATCAGTTATTATGGAGCAATCTTGTGACAGATAAACAAGCAGAGAGAAATAGAAGGCCTCTTTTGTCAACTTGACAGGTCGACCTTCTCATGACCACCAAAATGGCAGGATTTATGTACAATTAAGACCTTAATATCCAAGTTATAAAAGTTCTATAGTAGGCATGATTTAAGAATATATATATGTAACCAAAGCATAAAAAAGAGTAAGCCTAAAAGGAAACCCTATGTACATGTACTATATGATATGGTACACTGTACATGAGTGCAGGTGGATGGATAATAGTTATAATTATCTGGATAGACTGTACATTAGGTACATGAAGATATGTATAATTATGCATCATGTCAGAAGAGGAGATCCATCTCCTGGCAGATAAAAGTCATTGTACAGTGACATGGAGTCTTTGTCACAGCAAAGCTTGAGCAGCCTCTGACTGAAAGTGCTCCGCTATTTCATCACTAGATTGTGGAAGGGATGTGAGGGGTTCTCCATGATGTTCAACAGTTTGTGCAGCATCCTCCTCTCCACAACCAGCTCCAGAGGCTCCAGAAACATCCCCAGCACGGAGCCAGCCTTCCTGATTACTTTGTTCAGTTTGCTCTGATGTCAGGGTTCTGTCCTACTGCTTCCTGTTTTAGGCTCTTATTTTGTTGCCATTTCCTGTTTTAGGTTTATCTGTCATGGTTTCTTTACAGTAATCAGTGTTAATTGCCTGCACCTGTTTTCACCCCAATATAAGCAGCCTTCTCCTATTGGTAACCTGCCAGATTGTTCTTGTTTTCGTGCAGACTTTCCAGCGTTATCCTTGCTTTAGTGATTCATGTTATTGACCCCGGATTGTTTCCTGACTACCGATTTCTGCCTAGCCCTCCTGAGT
Organism: Monopterus albus; assembly: GCF_001952655.1. NCBI lineage: Eukaryota > Metazoa > Chordata > Actinopteri > Synbranchiformes > Synbranchidae > Monopterus > Monopterus albus. The sequence goes on from NW_018128211.1 coordinate 300,173, forward strand.
GTTGAATGTTTCTTCTGCATACCGACTACTGGACCAGCTTCTTGACCTCCCGTTTTTGGATCCCTTGGCTGTGCTCGTTTGCCGGTATTGAACCTGGACTGTTGTTTGACGTGGATATTGGATTCTGGACTATCACTGTGTATTTCCTGAGTGAATACAGTAAAGCAATATTCTTTACTCCATCTCGTCTGGCTTTGTAATTGAGTCCACCGTTAACATTGTGGGTAGCTTTACTGGCCGACCCTGACACTCTGATGCTGCTGCTCCAGCAGAGAGCAGCTAAGCAAACTGCACTGGCCACTACAGACTGGTCAAAGATTTACAAAACCTTTTTGCACATGAAATGACCTGAATTTTGTCAGAATGTAGTGTCTGCTCTGTCCCTTCCTGTAGACAGCCTCTGTGTTGCACTTCCACTCCAGTCTATTGTCAAGGTGGACTCCCATGCATCTGCAGCTCTTCACCACTTCCACCTCCTCTCTGAGAATGGAAATGGAATCTGTGCTAGTCCTAGTTCTCCTGAAGTCAACAACCTTCCCCCTGGCCTTGGCCGCAGTAAGTAGCAGGTGGTTGTTCCCTTATGATTCCACAAGCAGCAAGTCTATGGAGGTGCTCACCTGAGGTTTGAAATGGGCCAACACCAGTCTTTCCAGGACCTTCATTATGTGAGACGTGAGAGCAACCGGTCTGTACTCACTGAGGTCAGATGGAGACCTGTGTAAAGATTCTCACCATTTTCCAGGCTGAGATCTCATCAACCAACACAATCAGGTGTCGTTTTCCTGAACCGATTCACCCAGGAATTCTCTTTGTTCCCAATGTTCTGGGAATTGGGAAAATAATTTGGTATGTCATAAGCTGGCAACACATCACATAAAGTGTAAGGATGTTCCACTGATCACACATACAGTATGCTTAGAACAGATAATATGCACAAGATTACTTTTTAAAACATTGTTTTGTTTGTGAAAATGTTTGTCCTCACAAGTATGACTCTGTCATTCTCTAAATTCAGATTCAGTCACAGAACTTCAAAACCTTTTATGCTGAGTCCTTGAAGATCTTATACCTGTCCTGATACTATTTTGACTGAGCTTATGAAGGATTTGGGCACAAAGACTGAGGTGTGTGTTTGTGTGTGTGTGTGTGTGTGTGTCCCTTTATATTACTTACATCATGAGGAACAAAACCTGTTAACACACTCACACTGTGGGGACCAGAAGCTAGTTCCCACAAGGAAATCACTGAATTTTCATGATGACCGTCCCCACTTTGTCCGACGACTAGGTGGTTTGGAGTAGAAGCCCAAAGGCAAGGCATGGGCCGACGCTTGTCACTTAAGCTCTTGTCACTTTGTGCTGTCTTTCTTTCTAATACTTGTTTGACGCTGAATTGTTTCTGAGTCTTGAATGCTTGTACTCAGTCTCTTATATTGTGTTACCTCTCTTAAGGTTATTTAATTATGTTTCGTTATTTGTTTTCCCATATTAGGGTTTTGTATCGATATAAACTGGTTTAGGTTAAAGGTTCTATCTGACTAGACTTTCACCTGGTTACAGTAGGTCAACTCTAAATAGGGTTTAAACTGGTTATGGTTAGGATAATCTTATGGGTGGGTGTTAAAGGTTGATGGTTTAAGCCGGTTACGGTTAGGTACTAGAAATACTGATCGGTTAAGGTTAGGCAATAAACTTAATATGGTTAAGGTTAGGCTATAAAAATACTAATGGTTAAGGTTAGGCAATATAGTTACTGATCAGTTAGGGTTAGGTGTTAGGCAAGTAGTTGTTATGGTTAAGTTTAGGAGACGTCTACAGGAAATGAATGTAAGCCAATGTAAAGTCCCCACAAGGAATGAAAACACAGCTGTGTGTGTGTGTGTGTGTTTTTGTGTCAGAGCTGGGGGGAATGAGTAACAGATGTGCAGAAAAGAGACTGGGAAAATCTGGAGGCAGCTGAAGACTGGAAGGGAAAACAGTCCATAGCAGGGCCAGAAAAACCTGAAACAGATCAAAGAACAGGACTGTACCATCTCAATACAGCAGTGGTAGGCCGTCAGGGCCAGCAAGGCCTTCTCTACTGGCCTAAACACTATCAGAAGCACTGACCTACATTTACAACCTAAATTCTAATATTTGTTCCATGAAATTGTACTAATTTATTCCCAGTAGTCTATTCTCTTCATCTCATAGCATTTCTCCTGGCTGCACTGCTTCCAGTACGTGTATGTGGATGTTAGATTTTTTTTGTCCAATCAGAGTTCAGCCTCTATGTGCTGCCATGTCAATCTAATCTGCCCAGGGCCTTCAGAATCAGTAGTGTAACTTAAACTATATTAGCAATGGGACAGTTTCTTTAACTAATTAAATTTCAAATTTGCCTCACAGGGCCAGTTAGCTGGCCTACAGTAATGTCAACATTTTTCCATCCTCTGATTGGTTGGTCAGAGCCAAACTGTTAGTCAAGTTTGACTAGCAAACACGTCTGTAGCGATCAGCACACATTAATACATTTCAGTTTTAATTTTTTTATTCACACAATGGCTGACGAAGGAGGAGAACTTGACTTGGTCTTGGACATACTTAAAAATCTCTTTTCAAGGCAGACTTTTCCAGAAAAGCTAGACATCATGATGAGAGGTTGGCCAACCCCAGAGCTAGCTAGTTTGTCTCAGCCCGGTTGTACAGATTGACATGTCTGACTGTGACTATCCCTATATCCAATGCAACTGTTGAGTGAACATTCTCTGCCCTCAAGAGAATAAAAACATGTGCCAGGAATACAACTGGAAAGATTCGACCAGTAAGCCGTGGACTCCATGGCTATAGAAAAAGACTTATTGATGAAACTGAAACGCAGAGATCGCCTCTAATGACAGTCATTGAAGTCTTCCCGTGCAAAGAAAGGAAGATGGATTTTATCTATAAATAAATAGCATCTCTGGTAAGTATGATGTATTTTATTTAAATTTTTTATGTTTTTGTCATGTTATTAGATAAATATTGATTCTGAACTGCTCCAGATGATGTGCGTGGCACAGTTGCGGTTGTAGTGTAGAGGTTTGGAGTTGTCTTAACTGGGTTTCTTGTGTTCATTAGGAGTGTACCTTGGAGTATCATGAATATGAGTTATCTAGACATTGTCTGAAAGCAATGTAGGATTCAGGCAAGTGCTTAATTTGTAAATTATGAGGTCCTGGACTATCGCTTGGTAATGAAGATGACATGTCACTGTGGGGAGACCTGGAATGACAAAAATGTCAAGCGTTTGCATAGTTTTCACATTAAGGGAGCAGCTTAGAGGCAAATCATTAATTGTCATGTGTTTGTAGCGGCCAAAAAAAATCACACAATAAGGCACACATTTGTAAGTGTGAATTATAAATGTCAAGTACAATTGATGCTAAATACATTAGGACTGTGAGGCTACGGCCTCTAATCTGTTCAATCAAAGTTGTCATCACACTGTGTTGAATTTTGCCTAAAAGTGCCATTTTGCAAGATCATTCTCCATCATAAAGATAGAGTATACACTACATACACTGATCAGGCATAACATTATGACCACTAGCAGGTGAAGTGAATAGCACACTGACTATGTTAAAGTGGCACCTGTCACTGTGTGTGATATTTTAGGCAGCAAGTGAACATTCAGTCCTCAAAGTTGATGTGTTGGAAGCCGGAAAAATGGACGGTGTAAGGATTTGAGTGACTCTGACCAGGGCCAAACTGTGATGGTGAGATGACTGGGTCAGATCATCTCCCACACTGCAGGTCTTGGTGGGTGTTCTTGGTCTGCAGTGGTTAGTACCTACCAACAGTGTCTAAGGAAGGACAAAATGGTGAACTGGAAACAGGGTCATGGACGACCACAGCTCACTGATGATGAGGTTGACCTACTGTAGATTAAAATTTTAACTTCCATTTGTACTTTTCAAAAGATTAAAATTTATTTGAATCTTTGTTAAAATGGTTGAAAATGAGAAATACTGTACATTGGTGTCTGAAGAGAAAGAGTCAGGGGCTGTAGTGATGATATCACACCTACAGTGGTGAGGCTGTTGAATTTGTCTAAAGAATTCTCTCTAACTCATCCTCACGACCACAGTTTTTACTCCTTTTACATAAGTTTTTCACTGAATTGTAAACACATCTGTGCTCTTCCTGACAGTAGAACTGGAGGCAAATGGATTCACAAAAGATGCACAGTGAGCTGCAGAGTGACACGAGTGCCAAACAACTGCCACATTGACTCCTGTGTAAACAGTGTTAGGCAGGTGGTCATAATGTTATGGCTGATCAATGTACATCTATGAGCTAAACAAAATAAATACTATCTCATACAGCTACAGTAGCGGATGCTTCAACTACATCCAAATGTCCACTTTAGTGTTCAGTCTGAGCACAGACGGGACAGAATTTGATTCATCTGCAGTGTTTGTGTTACTTGCTGACAGCTGCTGACCAAGAGCTGAGTGGACCTGCAATCAAGGTGCAGTCATTTTTCACTCTGTCACTCTCGTCAGTGGGATCTCTAGGTCTGCTACGAGTTACAGTCAGCTAAGGTTATCCATTCTGAATTACCACAGTCAGTAAAGTCAGACCTAAAGTTTTGCTTTTAGCTAAACAAAACAATAATGTACACAGGTAAATGCAATGTGTATCGCCCAAATGGCACCCTTTCCCAACATTCAACATGGCATGACTTACCTTCACATTCTCAATAGGAAGCCTGACATCATATCTGGGGCCTTCTTACTCCACTGTACATTAACATTCTATTCAGAGTATTACAGCAACAAATTTAAAGCACACCAAAGACTATATAATGCAGTAACATTACAGTAAATAAACATGTTCTTACCCATAACACAGTCATGGAGCACGAGTCCTCTTTCATGTTATTCCATGCTCTGCTTCATTACTTTTAAAATCCATGACCTCATCATCTGACTGGCTCATACTAACCTCGTCATTAGCAGTTGTAGGCTTTACAACTAGGTCCAGCTTGACCTATTTAGCTTCTGATTTCTGACAAGCTTCGCCCTGCTATGACTTCAAATACTTTAGCAGATTTGCCTGTCTTTATCAGAGTTTTGCTTGGTGGCTAACGTAATGTTACCATGAATGTGCACCTGACCCAGTGTGACCTGCACAGACTGGTTATGTTATGATGTAATTAACTTAACTCCATGTTTTTTATTGTATTTAGATATTCAAATTTTATTATAAAATGCTGTTATAGAAGGCTAGTTGTACCAAAAGCTATTAGACCTTGGACATGTGATTGCACAGTGTAGAGACCTATGGAACCATGGAGCTAGTAACAGATTTTGTCTCTGAAAAGAGACCATTCTTTAAAACATACGAGAGACACATTAACTATTAAAACATTTCATCATTTTCTCTTGAACAAAGACGCACATTAGCTCAATAAAAGAGTTACCCCAAAACCCTGCAGGCGGCCACATCCTGTTGATTCTCTGAGCTCAGGCTTTTTGGAACAGGAATTCAAACAAGTGTTTAGGCGCAACCTTTCCCTTTTTCCTTTTTTGAGCCAAGGATAAGTCTCTAGACAAGGTATCTGTGGTTTTCATCAGTACAGCTGCAATATAAACAGCTGGAAAACAGATGAAAATGAAATCCCCCACAAATGTACAAAGGCTTCCCTGGTCTTGTTAAGTTTACTCAATAAACCACTCCAGCATTCTCCATGAGTGTTACTTTGTCTTTAGTGAGTCAAAAAATAGATGAACATTTTAAGGTGTTTTCACAAAGGTGTTTTACTAAAGAAGGATTATCTACAACTGTAAAAACTACCAAAGTTTTTAAAGCTGTAAAATGCCATATTTGATAAATATTGCATTGTTTTCTCTATTGCTGTGTGTAAAGTGTTTTCTGTTTTGTTGTGTTTTCTTTTTATGTTTTGTGAAATGTTTTCTGTTTTCTTATATTCTGCACCCCAGGGCCACCAATGAAGTCTGACTTATAGCTGCTGAGAAACGCTGTTCACCATATCATTAAAACACCATGCTGTGTGTGCCCTAAGGAAGGTATCAATTCTCACAGCAGTGTTGATGTGATAAAGATTATTGATGGCAATAACTTCAGAATCAAAATCAGAATCAGCTTTTTTGGCCAGGTGTGTTGGACACACCAGGAACTCTGGTACAGCGGCTCTCAATGTGTAGGTACAGTACATGTCCTTATGTAAGGCAGCAAAGGGCAAGTAAACATTGTAAGGCTGAGAACAGAAAGGAAAGAAAGTAATGTGCAAACAAGCAAAAGGAATATGCATTACAGAAAAATAAAATGAAAATAAGTACTTATATATAAAGACCTGTACTGTATATATACACAGTCTAGATGCATTTTACATATTTATATGTACAGGGTATATTTACAGGTATTGCACTGTGGTTTATTGTTCAACCATACTTACGTTGGTTAAGTGTTAATCCGAGTGACAGCCCAGGGGAAGAAACTGTCCCTGTGCCTGGTTGTCTTGACCAGTAACGCCTTTCAGAGGAAAGAAGTTCAAACAGATTGTATCCGGGGTGTGAGGGGTCTGCAGTGATCCTCTCCACCCTCCTTTTGACCCGTGAGGTGTACAGGTCCTCCATGGAGGGCAGGCTCACACCAATGACCTTTTCTGCAGTCCTGACTGTCCGCTGAAGTCTGTGCTTGTCCTCTTTGGTTCCTGGAACAAACCAGACAGAGATGGATGAGCAGAGAACAGACTCGATGATTCCTCTGTAGAACTGTATCAGCAGCTCCTGGGGCAGGTCGAACTTCCTGAGCTGGAGCAGGAAGTACATCCTCTGCTGTGCCTTCTTGGTGATGGTCCTGATGTTGGACGTCCACTTCAGGTCCTGGGAGATAGTGGAGCCCAGGAACTTGTAGGACTTCGCTGCTGATACAGTACTGCTGTGGATGGCAGGGTTTTTCCTAAAGCCCACTGTCATTTCCACTGTTTTGAGTGTGTTCAGCTTCAGGTTGTTGCAGCTACACCACAGGACCACCTGCTCAACCTCCCGTCTGTAGGCTGACTCGTCATCATCTCGGATGTAAAGGCGAGACCAATGACCGTTGTGTCATCTGCAAACTTTAGGAGCTAAACAGAGGGGTCCTTCAAGATGCAGTCATTGGTGTAGAGTGAAAACAACAGAGGGGAGAGCACACATCCCTGGGGGGTACCTGTGCCTATTGTCCAGGTGCTGGATGTGGTTTTCCCCAGCCTCACCTGCTGCTTCCTGTCTGTCAGAAAGCTAGTAATCCACTGATAGGTGGGGGCAGGCACAGTGAGCTGGGTCAGTTTGGAGTGGAGGATGTCCAGGATGATGGTGTTGAACGCTGAGCTGAAGTCCACAAAGAGGGCCCGTGCATAGGTCCCTGTGGAGTCGAGGTGTTGCAGGATGTAATGCAGTGCCATGTTGACTGCATCATCCGCTGAGCTGTTTGCTTGCAAAGTCAGAGTTGGTCATGTTCATCCATCTTATTGACTAGGGAGAGGACATTTGCTAGGTGGATGGACGGGAGTGGAGTCCGGGTCCCTCTCCAGCGTGGCCTGACTAAGGCGCCCCGCTCATTTGCCTTGTCGGCGCTTCCTCCAGGTCCCGTAGATTGCAGCTGTGCTGCCGATCAGGCTGTCCACACAGCATTCTTCGTTCAAGAAAGTCAGAGAAAGGTGGTCTGGTGGGAGTTGTCCGATGTTTAACAAGTCTTCTTTGGTGAAAGTAATCTGGGATGGGTTGCAAAAGGCTGAGAAAACAAAGAAAAACAACAAACACAAGAGAGCACGAGTACACAAGGCAGCCATAGTTGTCAGCGTCATCTATTCCTCCTAATAATATATTGCACCTCTCCTCCACAATACGCCCAGAAATGTTTGGCTGCATATGAAAGTGCACTGCATCTGTGGTCACCAAAATAGCAAAACACTGTTGAACATGCCCATATTCACCATGGGTCTGGAGTTTAGACATGAGTATAGTCCTGTGCCCTCTTGCAGGAAAATAGAGCCTTTTGCATTTCAAAAACTAATGTAAGTTAACATACTGTTATGTACAAAGAAATTAAACTATGGAATGGTTTACAATTACACATTTAAAACAATTTTTAAATAGTCTAAAAAAATATTTAATGGCAGAGAACACCACCCCCTGCTGATTCCAGTACTTCTGTCTCTTTCATATGAACCCTAGTTATCTCCTCTTGCATTTTGTTTGGTATCATGCCTCCTACTGTTTTCAGCAATTCTGCTGAGTCCTGCAGAGTTTAAATTGTAATTATCACTTCATAGCCCAGAAATACCCACACAAACCCTGCTGTGTGAAACATCTGAGGTGTCAGAGGTTTTTCAGACAAGTGTGTGTGAACACACTTATGAGAGCCTGCTAAGAGGATCAAAAGTACATCTGTGTTCCACAGTGTGCATTCCTGTACAAATGACATTACTAAACATTGTGAACCTTGTTTGGCAGATATGCACAGTAATTTATTATTTCTCGTCACTTTTTAAGAAATGTGACCACAACTTTATATAAGAAGTATTATTGTTTATAAAGGTCTTACTGCTTCCTTTGGAGGCAGTTTGTCCAAGCCAAGCTGTACTTTAGGCTAAATACTTAGTTTGGAGTTATTCAGTTGAAGAAAAACTTGCTGATGCAGTACCTCCATATATCCTGGTGCTGACCTGACATGTGTGCAGTTTGTAAATGTACAGGCAAATGTTTGAAGGCTAACAAATGATTTGTATCTGGTGGAGGAAACGATTTAGAATAGCAAATATATTCTAAGAATATAATAGGATTGTGTTTAACTCAGGCTAGACAGGATTCTTTTCATCATAGTCATCATTAACCTAATTTACCATGGAGCATTTCAGCACAAACCAGCAGGTGAAACAGTTTGTGATAAAAATTTATTGGACCAACTTTCTCCTGCTTCCTGGTACAACTGTGTGTATTTCTCCTGCTGAGTCAGTATCTCACTGAAATAGCATCAAGCAAACTAAACCTCAGTTATGTTGCAAGGTCATTGTATTAGACTACATTATGTTTAGCTCAACAAAAATGTGACATTTAAGACAACTGTCTAGGGAGTTGCCTCAATTTTTTTTATAATAGAAATGATCATCTCTTCATTCAGTTCAATTCAAATGTATGTAGATTTATGGATGACAAACTTATGCACAGTAGTTGCAGATTCACAAATTGAAGGAGGTATTTATCAAATTACTTTACAGGGCTCCAGACTAACATTTCATCCTGGTGCCACTGAGTCCCTCAGAAGGTAGCTGTCTATGCCACAGTTGGTGGCACCACTTCTGTTATATGATGTAATGTAATGTAAAAGAAAGAATATGTAATATCTGCAAATTGTTTTAAATTGCTTTACTATAAAATATGCATATACAACACAGTAGGTGTGATGAAATTCAAAGAGACAGATGCATCAAAAAAATGAAAAAAAAATCACTTCTGGAACAAGTTTTTTTTTTAACCTTTCCTATTATTGTGTACTACAAAAAGGAATACTTGAAATATGTATTTCACATCACAGCAAGTTGTATTATAAACTGGGGGAAATGTATTAGAAACATGAGTGGGTCATGACAGTATCCTTTACTGAAATTGTGTATATTCAGAATGGTAGACATAGGCAGATGTAGTTTACTTCAGCAGACTGAGTTCAACTATTTAGATGTTTATTTGTAATACATGAACAAGAAGGAATGGGTGGGGGTGGAGGGTTTGTTTTCAGGAGTGGGGAAACGGTAGGAAAGAGAATGTAGACTGAGTTCAACTATTTAGATTGTATGACATTGTATGATTTTTAAATAATTTATTTGTCTTGCACTGCTGAACATAAGTATTTGAACACCTGAGAAAATCTGTGTTAATATTTGGTACAGAAACCTTTGTTTGCAATTACAGAGGTCAAATGTTTCCTGTAGTTCTTGACCAGGTTTGCACACACTGCAACAGGGATTTTGGCCCACTCCTCCACACAGATCTCCTCTAGATCTGTCAGGTTTCGGGGCTGTCGCTGAGCAACGTGGAGTTTAAGCTCCCTCCAAAGATGTTCTATTGGATTGAGATCTGGAGACTGGCTAGGCCACTCCAGAACCTTGATATGCTTCTTACGGAGCCACTCCTTGGTGCATTAATGCAACATGACATAAAAGGAAATAATGTCCTTAAAAATAAAAAATGTGGGCTAGTATTTTCAAAGTGATTTGAATTTAGAGTAGTGCTTGAAGCTTTTATTTGGTGGAGAGGAGTAAAATCCTGTGATGATCCTTCATAATGTAGCTGGGTGGCTGTAGTTGTTTCATCATGAGAACAATCATGAGAATAATTTAAGGGTATTGACAGATGGTCATTTTTTATGGCATACTCCTGAATCACTTCATCATCACTATGGAAACTGTGTGTGTGCTCCTTTAATTTGAGTGAACTGAGCTGAAGGTCCCACAGATTTGTTATATTAAACTGTAATCTTCAATCATCTCTAATTTATTGGATCCCCAGCTGCTTCTCTTGCTGCCCCCATCCTTTGAGTGTCTTTGCTTGTGCATGAGTTCGCATATACATATGTATGCCATATATGCATGTGTGTCCCCCAAAGCAATAAAGTCTTTCATTTTTTTATATCTCCATCTCCCATATTCCCACCCACACATAATTGAACAGCACTGCAGCCTGTGAATATTGTGTTAGAGAGACACCCGCTGGTAGGTGTAGGGAGTGCACTTCACATGTTACCTACTGAACATAGAAGCCCTACCCATTAAGGAGCTCAGACAGGTGCTACTAATTTAGATTAATGAGTGGAGTAGAGGTGGACTTTTTCAAGGCACAGTAACAGGTCTTTGAGAGCCAGAATTCTTGCTGTTTCTCAGGTGTTCAAATACTGTACTTATGTTCAGCAGTGCAAGACAAATAAATTCTTTAAAAATCATACAATGTGATTTCCTGATTTTTTTTTTAAATTCTGTCTCTCAGAGTGGGAATGCACCTACAGTGTGAATTTCAGACCCCTCCATGATCTCTAAGTGGGAGAACTTGCAAAATCGCAGGGTGTTCAAATACTTCTGTTCCTCACTGTATGCTATAAATAAATAAGGCAAGAAGCCAGCATATGCCTTCAAAAACAATACCCCTGGCCTTGGCAGGGGTAATTATTCAAATCACAATATAGCATCAGTCTAAATTGGGGTGCAGGGGCCATATGGAGTGGTAGGGTATGTAGATTCCATGGCAATTCTTGAAGGTAGGTTCCTTGTAAACCTTTTCTGGCAGTGATATCTGTTTTACAGTCACACTGACACACATGAACAGATAAAGGAAATTACATTAAGCCTTCAATATTCATCATATTCATGCTCTCCCTCTTCACCTTCCACCTGAGTCTTGCTTCTCATTTTTAACTTCTAACCCATTTTTAACTTCTAACCCCATCTCTGGTTCACCTCCTCCCCTCCACACTCCACAGTAGTGAGATGAGGTGCTGTGCCCCTACATGCTATTTTGATGTAGTGTGAAATAACTTCAGGCCAGGCTTAGGTGTAAATGCTGATGAATAATAATTGAGGGGGAAGCAAAGGGCGGTTTAAGGTCACCTGGGAGGATCATTTCAGAATGTGGTTTCAGTGTTGATCTCGTCATGAAAGGAGGGGTCTGGATTACAGAGCTGAATGAAAGCTCCCCACCTGCCCACTGGTCAACTATTCACAGCTTAATTATCATTGCTGTATATCTGCTGCTCAGGCACTATATCAGTCATTTTACTCATCTCATCAGTCATTTTAATCATTTATATGTGAACACTACCTACAGCAGAAAAAAAAATAAAATTAAAAAATTCTAAACTTAATTGAAACTGAGGCCTTTTCATTTTTCCCAGTACACAGCCCAGTGTTTGTCCATTAAATAGATGTGTTCACATTTGGTTTATATTTTGGTAAGAGAGCAAAAATAATATTACAATGCAATCCTATAGGCAATTAACAGAAGCTAAACTGTTGGGATAACCTTTCATGAGAAAATGTCTTTGAAAATGTCAACAATATGGACAGAATTCATACTACATTTAGCCATCAAAATAAAGGCAGGTTGTACGACGTTTGGTTTTGTCACATCTGGATCATGGCTGCAAGCACTCCACACTCACTACACAGGATGGGGATAAAATGTATATTTGATGAATATTATACATCATGTTGCATATTAGCACGGAACCATAAGTTTACTGTGTGTGATCATTTACAAATATAAAGTTGTATTTTTTTATTTTTATTTTTTTACATGATCCAGTGTAAAAAGGGCTCCGTGGGATATGGCATCAGAAAAAACTACATTCTGACAGATTGAAATGAACTGATCTCCAGAACATTTTGACTTGGGCCATTTACTGTAAATAATAAAAGACAGCACTGTTGCATGTGCCTTAAAGATGTCCCAGCATGTAACAGTCAGTGTAACAGTCATGGTACCATAATCTTTAATTTACTACAGAAGGACTGACATGGCCATCCTGAAAAATAGATGTAGATTTTGCCCATATAATTATCACAGTATGAGCAAATGCAATTTGTACTGTTTCTCCATGTTGCAAATTTCTTTCATAGGAGTATTCACGAGTACAAAAAACAGATCATTTCCTGTGTTTATGTTCTTGTTCCTTCCCCAGACTCATTTAACCAGTGAGTGAAGGGAATATTCTCATGTGATCTGTAGTGATGCATTTTAGTTTTCTTGGATGTTTTTCTGTGTAAAAAAAAACTTAACCAAGGGAAAATGGACCAAGATTACAAACTGGCCCAGTGATTCAGACTAGTGCAAACAAACTGCAGGTTTGAATTTGCCCTAAAACAACTATTTAAGAAACTATACAAAAGAGGTTTATTGAACTTTTAAAAAATTAATTTTATCTAACAGACTATTTTATATGCCTTAAAATATGTGTGGAGGGCATCTTTAAATGAGCAACTGTTTGCTTACAAGTTCACCAGCCTCAAAGGTGATGATATACAGTATTAGTTTTGTTTTCATTGCTGCTGCCCCAAGTGGACAAAAATAATTATTGCAGGTAGCCGGTATGATTATTAAATTTAGCCATGGTGGTAGGGAGACAGCTTCTGTCTATAAGTGTATGAAGATCCTTTCTTTATGAGTACTGTTTGATATGTTCCTCGGATGATCCTCTCTGCAGCAGTCACCCTCTCAGTTGCAAGCCACAGGCAATGATTTCAGAAGCAGCTGTTAGTTAGATGGAATGCATACAGTACTGTATCCAGCTCTACCTGATAGCCCTCTAGTGGCACTTTTGGGAACAGGGGACATACTCATGGGTGATGACACCGTTAGATGAAGATAGGAGCTGGATGCTGATGTTAGAGGATGCTGTCAGCCTGTGCTTTACTGAAGTGTTTTTCAGGTGTTATATCCATAGTAAATAATACTGCAGAGTATGGTCTGAAGCTAGCATAAACAGCTTTTGGATGGGTTAACTGGTCTGGAAGATCACCACAAAGAGCATCCATAAATGACTAATCTGCATACCTTTATCTGTTTGCTGAAATAACACCTTACACAGCACATTACATTTTTTAAAATATTTATCATGGTCCATGCTTCACTTCCTATTTATTAAATCCCATTGATAAATAGTTTATAGAAATCCAGCAGTATACAAGATATGTCTCAAGTCTGGGCCAAACCGAGGCCTTTCTTTGTGGAGTTTGTATGTTCTCCCTGTGCCTGTGTGGGTTCTCTCCAGGTAATCCAGCTTCCTCCCAGAGTCCAAAGACATGCAGCTTAGGTTTATTGGCAACTTTAAATTGCCTGTAGGAGTGACTGTGTGTTGTTGTCTGTTTCAAAGTGTCAGCCCTGTGATAGACTGGCGACCTGTCCAGGGTGGACCCTGCCTCTCGTCCAGTGTCATCTGGGATTGGCTCCAGCCTCCTGTGGCTGTGGTTCAGTGGGTAGAGCGGTTGTCTCCCAACTGGAGGCTTGGAAGTTCAAATCATGGTGCCTGCAGTCCACATGTTGAGGTGTCCTTGGGCAAGACACTGAACCCCCAAGTTGTAAGATGGTTAGATCGATTGGTGTGAGTTGGCACTGCAGATGGCTGCCTCAGTTCTGTACTGGAAACAAATTCCTTGTGTGTGTAATGCACTTGGCCAAAAAAGGTAATAATATATATTTAGGAATAAGCAATATAGATAATGAATGAATAGTCTTTATTTTGCAACTCTCTGACTCTCACAGTTGTCCCTCATCATTCATTCTTACCAGGTTCAGGCTTATCTTACTGTGGGAACATTCCCAAACAATTTCATAATTCACTGTGTAATTCAGGTCAATGACATGTCAAATTCCAAGACGGTAGTACTTGCTACACAGCCAGTGCAGCAGTTGCGTAGCAACATCAGCATTTATTTGAAGTTGTGTTTGTGTCCACCTGGTAAATTTAAGTCACGGTCTTTAAACATTTATTTCAAATGCCATCCGAGAACCAAATACTACAGATGTTTGAGTTTTAAATTTTACTGTAGCTCGGTATCAACAATAAGTGTACAGTATGCATAGTGTCTGCACTATATCAAGAAAAGGATTTTAGTTTTTAATCAAAAGAATGTGAGAAAGCAAACATAATAGACTGTCCCACCTTTGTACTTAAAAATTCATCTATATTATTGAGTCAGTGGGGGTCAGTGTGTTAGGTACATAGTTTGGTAGAATTAATTGCTGTAACTGAGTAACGGTTCTGGTTATCATTCTCACTTACTTCTTAAAAAGCTTGGCTATCTCCATTAGATAAAAATAGATTGGAAATTCAAAGAAAGGCCTGATCTGATTGAATTGAATGTGGTTGTACCTTATCCTCAACATGTCTCCTTAATTCTGTGCTGGCTCCAGGAATTATGGGATTGGCAGGTACACAGCAGCAAGCCAGATACCCCTTAATGTTTCCCGAAAGACACTTATGAGGCTGCCTCATCAAGCTGCATGTGTGCTGGCTTATCGATCTTTCCCAAGCTTTGAGGAATAAAGAGAAAAGGAGAGGAAACAAAAGATTCACGCTGTGCTGCCACAACAGCAGAGTGATCTATCATGACAGAGGAGAGGAAGACCGAAAACAAAAAACAGAGACAGGAGGTGTGAAACGAAACACATACGCATACTTTAAATACTCTCACTTTCTCTTGAGAGACTTGACGCTTGCATTTTAAAATGTCCAACCTTTCCATTCTATCACTGTGAGTTGAGTTAACCAACTTGGTGTGATGAACCAATAGCATCCACTCAACTAACATCTTGAGGGCAAAAGTGTCTTCTTCTTCTTTTGGCTGTTTCCGTTAGGAGTTGCCACAGTGAATCATCTGTTTTCACCTAACTCTACCCTCGGCATCCTCTACTCTTGCCCAAATTAACTTCATGTCCTCTTTTAGCACATTCATATATCTCCTCTTTGGCCTTCCTCTTGACCTCTAGCCTGGCAGCTCCATCTCCATCATCCTTCTACCAATATAACCACTATCCCTCCTCTGCACATGTCCAAACCATCTCAATCTGGCCTCTCTGACCTTGTCCCCAAAACAGCTGACCTGAGCTGTCCCTCTGATGTGCTCATTCCTAATCCTGTCCATCCTGGTCCCTCCTAAAGAGAACCTCAACATCCTCATCTCTGCTACCTCCATCTCTGCCTCTTGTCTTTTCCTCACTGCTACAGTCTCTAACCCATACAGCATAGCTGGTCTCACTACTGTCTTGTACACCTTTCCTTGGATTCTTGCTGACACTCTTCTGTCACACAACACTCCTGACACCTTTCTCCACCCACTCCAACCCGCCTGCACTCGCCTCTTCCCCTCTTTCCTACACTCCCCATCACACTGGACTGTTGACCCCAAATACTTAAACTCCTGCACCTTCTTGACCTCAGCCCCCTGTAACCTCACTGTTCCACTTCCCTCCCTCTCGTTCATTCGCAGGCTGGACAATCAAATCCAAGTAATGGTTGGAGGTGTTAACATAGAAAGAGTTTATGAAATGAAATTTCTAGGTGTTATCATTGATGACAACATTTGCTGGAAACCCCATATTAAATATATACAAAACAAAATGGCTAAAAGCATTTCCATACTGGCGAGAGTGAAACATATTCTGGATTGGAAGTCACTTCGCATTCTTTATTGTTCTTTAATTTTACCATATTTAGATTATTGTGTTGAGAGTTGGGGAAATACATACAAAAGTTCACTGCAGTCATTATTTATACTTCAGAAAAGGGCCATAAGAATTGTCCATAAGCTTGGATACCGGGATCATACTAGTGCATCATTCATACAGTCTGAATTGTTAAAATTTTTTGATCTAGTGGAGTATAAATCTGCTGTGTTTATGTATAAAGCTAGAAACAATCAGTTGCCGGGTGGAATTCAAAAACTGTTTAATGAGAGAGAGGGAGGATACAATTTAAGAGGCCATTTAAAATTAAAAATTTACTCTATACGTACAACCAAAAAAAGTTTCTGTATATCTGTAAGTGGTGTAAAATTGTGGAACAAATTAAAGGACGATTTAAAACAATGTACAAGCATAAAACAGTTTCAATATAAATATAAAATAGGCTGTAGTTCAAGGTATAGGAAAGATGAGGTATAGTGCAGATCATATGGGAGTACTCGGGGTGTGGCGTATGATAATAAAATGAATGTATAGAGTTTGTATTAATCTTGTGGATGTGAGAGGTGTTGATTAAGTGAATGTTGTTTTTGTATTGAGTTATTTAACAATGTTATTTCATATAGTTAGTACAGTACAGATGATCTGTGTGTGCAATGACGAATTTGTGTTAGAGTGCAAGTAGAGTCATCGTGGTGTAGGTTGTTTGGTGCTGGATGTTGGGTGCATGTCGGGGCTGGTCCTTGGCGGTTTTTGGGGGCTTGGGTGGTTGTTGGCAGGGTCAATGGCGCTGGCATAACTATACCATGGTCTAAGAAAGGGGGTAGAACTTGTTAGGGTGATTTTCATTTTTAGATAGAAATGAATATAATTAATTAGGGTTTTTATTATATAGCATACATAAGTTTATATATTTTAATCTCACAGTTGTGTTTATGTTTATTTGGTTACATATCTATATATCACCCTATATGTTTACTGAATCACTGGTCAGTATTTACTGTGTTAGCCAAATGGAGCACTGTTTAAAAGCAAGGAGACTGGTTCACTAAAACACTGAAAACTCATTAGATTTACAGCCTAGCAAAGAGGGTCCATAGTTACTTTATTACCACCACTTGGCTAATAGGTCGGGGGAGCTATAGTTTAGTGGAATTTTTAGGATAGTTGGAACAGAGATTAGATCTAAGCCAGGAAGAGGAAGCAACTTCAAAGGCAGGGTAACACAGACACACACCAAGGCAGAGAAGCTTGATTGGAACAGCGGGGTAGTGTCTAAAATCTTTTGGAAACAAAGGAAGACATAAGTGTCTATGTAGGAATTAAGACAGGGCAGGTATTCCTCCCTTTTTAGGGTGCTGTCCACAACCATTGGAGCAGAGAGGATGATTGGAGGATGGACGGACTGAAGGACCAATCTTGGGAGAATTAAGTTTAAACCACAATTGCTCCCCAACAGTTTTGGACCAATCAGAAAGCAACATCTTTTTCATATAAATGTTGTGTACCGCTAAGTTGAAGTTAGTCTTTTCTGTTTATCCTAAACAGAAGGGATCCATGTGCACATGCTTATTTTGATATGTTAATGCATAATAAATTTCATATAGAGAAATATATCTTCTTATTAGTCTTCTCTTTTAAAAGAATGGACCTTTTTTCTCACAGAGGGAAGATTCATGAGTGTCCTAGTCTTTTGCGTTTCGACCATCATAAAAGACTTAAAATTCTTGGTGAATTTCCTGAAGTTAGTCTTTTCTGTTTATCCTAAACAGAAGGGATCCATGTGCACATGCTTATTTTGATACGTTAATGCATAATACATTTCATATAGAGAAATATATATTTTTATTAGTCTTCTCTTTTCAAAATAAATGGACTGTTCCTCACAACTAGATAAGTCTGTACTTCTTTCTACTCCCTTTCAAGCATGCAATGGTGGTAGTATCTGTAATTTACTTCATGAATGTGATATGACTGAATTGTATACTATTTTGTCTTTATATTATTATTAGTTCTTTCTTCTTGTATTGTATATGCACTACCTTTTTCTTTTTTTTCCTTTTTTTTCTTTTCTCACAATTTTATTTCTGTAATGCTATTTTATTTTTTACATGCTTGAAATAAACTAAACTAAACTAAACTAAACTCTTCTGTCTGACCTACAGCACATCTCACTACTGTCGTACTCCTCTCATACAGTACATATCCTGAACTACTCTGACGTACTTTTCTACCACTCCTGACATCCTCAAACAGTACCATAGCTCCTCTCTAGGCACTCTGTCGTACGCTTTCTCTAAATCCATAAAGACACAATGCAGCTCCTTCTGACCAGCTCTATACGTCTCTATTAACATTCTCATAGCAAAAACTGCATCAGTAGTGCTCTTTCTGGGCATGAAGCCATACTGCTGCTCACAGATATCCACTTCCTTTCTTAGCCTAGCTTCCACTACTC
>NW_018128211.1:320038-322675 GCF_001952655.1 Monopterus albus
ACGCGCTTTGCTACCCTTCCACCTGGTCTCCTGCACACACAGTATATCTACCTTCCTTCTCTCCATCATGTCCGCCAGCTCTCTACCTTTCCCTGTCATTGTCCCAACATTAAGAGTCCCTTATACTCAGACCTATACTCCTGCCTCTCCTCTTTTCTCTCTGTCTACGAATACCTTCTACCTCCTCTCTTTCTTTGACCAACAGTAGTCCAATTTCCACCAGCACCCTGTAGGTCAACAGCACTGGTGGCGGTCATTGTTAACCTGGGCCTCGACCAATCCTGTATGGAATTCACACTGCATGTTTAAATTTGGCATGTTTTTATGCTGGATGCCCTTCCTGACACAACCCTCTCTATTTATCTGGGCTTGGGACCGGCACAGAAGTCACTGGCTTGCAACCCCTGTGGCTAGATTCCTGAGGGCAAAAGTGTAATGTTCATGAATTGGGAGGCAAGTAACATTGAAAAAATACCTAAATAAGAAGTAGGACAAACCACAAATAAACAAAATTATAGAAAACAGCAGTTGTTTGATTAGAATGTGCATTTTCAGTTTGCCAAAAGCAGATTTATTTTAATATTGAAAAAGACTTTTTCTGTATTTAATCAAAATCTTTCTATAACCTCTACTCTTTGCTGAAACAAACTGTCACAGAGATGAGTTGATTAGCTGAGGCAGGATGTATCCAGTGTTCAAAAATACACCTCTATGGCTGAATAACCAAATAACATTTTAGCTTGTTTCTTTGTGAACTGCTTCAATAATACATAGTTACAACAGCATTTTATATTTGTTTGTGTATATAGATTAACCCTTAAATGCATGGATGTTTTTTTTTTCAAATTCCCAGGGAGGTGTATGCTCAGAGCAGCTCCACTGCATAGCCAGGTAGCTGCTATGCTGGACACACACACAACTTTGCTCCATCAGAGCAATGCATATCCTGGGAGAGTTTATATCATGTAAAAAGGGGAACCTCACCAGGGAGACTGGTTTCATCCCAACCTGATCAAACTGCTATGAAGCGGGTTTGAGAGGGCGAGAGTGGATCTGATGTGGCTCAAGACCACATGAAATGTGTGCTATGGTTCTCCTTGAACCTGTGAGACAATTGTGCTCGTGCATCACCCATGGCCCAGGGTGCTTCTCTATATCTTTCCACCAGAGCCGCTGATTCCCTGGTTCTTAGACTGGGTACAGGAGCAGCGGCTATCAGAAATGCAGATAGCACCAGAGTGCACTAGAACAAAAAATGATTTGGTGTGTCCTCTCCCTCGGGTGCTGTTATTCTTTGAATTGCTGGTGGATAGGAATCTGGCATTCATTATTCTTAAAACATACTCTGCCTGTGAAGCACACCTTGACACCACAGTGGGAGCCGTCTCTGGTGATGTGTGTGTGGATTATTTGACACTCTGGATCAAGTTCCCACAGGTTTTTATCTACAAAATCTGCTTTGCTTCTGACTTTGACCTTGGTAAATTGAGTTAGTGATTTGTCTAGATCACTATTTACATTAGCTTGAGGGGGTTACCAATGGATGCGTTGTGACGGGACATGTATGTCTGTTCTCCCACTCTGTAGGAGTGTGTTTTCTTATTTAGAGGTGCGGGGGTGTGGTTGCTCTTGTGGGTACCAGACAGATCCAGTGAGCTACAGATTATATCCTGCTATTATCCCAGTAGTGATAGCTTTAGAGGACAAAGCCTATATGAAATAAAACTTTGGTAACTCCAGACTCTCTTAGTATAGGTGCAGCCCTCTAAACTATGGGTCCCACTGACTCCTTTGAATTGCTGAAGAAAAAGCTGGCTAGTTTGGAGGCCAATTGTATAGACTTGTTGTAATTTCTTCTCACCTTTAGTAGGCCCACACAACAAGTGGATGTCAGTATTGCTCGAGAGTGTGGGATAAACCCAGGAGTGACAGGCTTAGAGGACTGCACCTATCTATACTTATATAGTCTGGGGTAAAGATACATAATCAAAGGTTTGAACCCTGGCTCAGCTACTCACATTTTGAAGTGTAGCAGAAACCCAAAATCCTATGTCACTTTTAAAAGATTCTTCTGCCAATGTAATATAATAGCTCATAGGTCAATGAAATAAAATATGTTGGAGCAGCAGTGAAACATGCAAAGCCATTTAGGCATCATATAGCAAGAAAATACCAAGACTCGTTATAATCCTAGCAATTTAATCAGGTACCAGTATAATGAAATCAAAGTGCAAATCAGTATGTTGAGGCTGTTGACTCTAAGGTGAAAAAGGATTTTATTTAATAGGCGCACAGCAACCAAGATGGATGGTACTGTGGGAGCCCTGAAGCTGCAGCTCTTGTGTCTTTCGCTGCGACTTCACCAAAGAAGTTGGGAGAAAAGTTTGCAGCAATTATTTGTCCCTGCCAATGTGGCTGCTGTCATCTTTGCCTCCAGTTACAGACAGAACTAACTGAAACACCAACTGCTGCCCAAAGGCTAAAACGTCTGATTTTGATGTTGAGACAGTGAAGAGACACAGGATGAGGATGAAAAAGAAAGAGACAAAGAGATAAAAATGGAGCAAACTAAGCCAAAGAGAGAAAAAAAAGATGCCTTGAGAGTTTTCCTTTCCTTTCACACTGGTGTGAAAATCA
>NW_018128211.1:322732-331049 GCF_001952655.1 Monopterus albus
CTGCTGAATGATGATAGAAACTTAAAACCGTTTTGCTTCTTTGCCTATGAAATTAAGGTAGGACTTCTTACATGTGTGTTAATATGCTTAGAGTTGCCTTTGTCTTCTTTCTAGCCCCCCCCCAAAAAATTACCATTGTCATATGCAGGAGAAAACAACTACAGTATGTGTTTTTTTAAAAGTGTCTAATGTCATGTGGTAATTGTTACAAAATCTAGGGACTATTACTGCAAAGGGTTTATGACTCCAGTATGTTTTACCCCAACCTAGGAACTTTCAGGAGTACTTGATTAGAGGGTCAAAGAGATCATACAATGGTATGAGGATGTAAGAGCTCTGATATATAGAGTTGTGCCAGGCCATGAAGAGTTTTAAAAACAAATAAAATTTTAAAAACAATCCTCTGTTAAACATAAAGGCACTAAAGTGAAGCCTAGATTAGAGTTATATACTCCCATTTACAGGCATCTGTCAGAAGACAGGCAGCGACATTCTGAACTAACTGCAGTCTGGACAGTGGTACTGAAGGGCTTCCATTAGACAGAGCATTACAACAATTAAAGTAATTTTAGAGCTAATAAAAATATCAATGGCCTTATCAAAATTGCCAAAAATAAAGTGTTTCACTTCTGCTAAAAGTCTCCATTGAAAAGCTTGTTTTAAGCATTGTGTGGATCTGTTTGTGTAGTTTCAGAACTGCCAAACTGTACTCCTAGTTTATTACCTGCAATTTCAGATATGGGGCCACCAGGCCCAGATCATCAACTATATAATATGTGATTATGATAACTCGCCCTAAAAGGGATAAATGTAGCAAGCGTAAAACAGGTCCAAGAACAGAACCCTGGGAGACTCCACATATATTAAGGGCAGCAGAGGAAGAAAAATCCTCAATACATACAGAGTAACATTTATTGGACAAATTACAGGGAAACAACTTGGTAGCAGTTCCTAGAATACCTACACAATGGTCCACTATATCAAAGGCAGCTGAAAGATAAACACCACAAGAATAGCAGCATTACCAGCATCCACAGAAAGCAGGAGGTCATAGAAAACTCAGTACTAGTGTTATGCTGTCATGTGTACTGAATTTTATGGCAAGCCATCCAGTATTCGTTGATTCATGTCACCTAAAAACACAAATGTTTTACTTACAGATGGGCCTTCTTTATGAACTTTGAATGAAAACAATGTACCAAATTCCATGGCAAGTCATCTAAGATTTAATTCTGCAACACAATCCTGACAGTGCCATTCTTAGTGCCATGCTGCCAGTGTGGCTAAAAAGAACTACAGAATGTTGACTATGACATGGCTATGTTGTAGTGACTGGCTTTAATGCTGTAAAAATGTTCTGAACTTAGCCAGGTAAGGAAGCGTTTCCAGCAGTTAAAAGGCAAGAGGAAACCAATGTAAACGGATGAGAAAAGAGAGCCTGTCTTGCAAGCAATAAATAAATAAATAGCCTACTGTATCTCCAGTAAAACCTGTTTCCAATAAAGGCCTGGTGCTCTCTGCAGCTAAGGCCAATAAAGGCCCCAGGCAGCATTTGAGAATTGTAACAGTTCTCTTCTGATTGCCTGGCACTGGCCATTGAAACTAGCTTACATATTCAGTTAAGTCCTTGTTTTTACAGAGAACATGTTGCTGTCTCCCTCAGGTTATAAGAGGGAAATTCTCCAAATGATATTCCAGAGTAAATGTTACAAGGACAAGAGGGTTCCATACACATAATTTCTTATGTTGCAATACAGAGACATTCTCTGGAATAATTTCTGTGTTGCAAAATCTATGTGAAGTTAACGGCTAAATTACACCAAAGGAAATATAAAGACATTTGTACACAGGCATGCACACAGGAACCTGCTTTCAGTAGATGATACTGCCCTGGATTTTTTTCTTTTGTTTTTGTTTGTTGCATTTTTTTCATACAATGCAATGTATATGTAATTCTGCTAATGATCAAATAGTTTTAAAGTAGCATTAATGATGTTTCTGAGAACACCACTATACAATTTAACTTGAACAATCTCAATCACACCATGTTGCTCATCACAGCCACGTCTCTACATGTATTGTAATTAAAACTGTGGAGCTCTGGGTGACACTTTGGAAAAAAGGTGAAACATGCAGCTGTTTCCCCAGGGAGAAGTGGTGTAAATGGATGGTCCTGAAGGAGTTATTAGTGAAAAGAGAAGGTTCAAGGTATTAGCATTTATTCATTTTTCATTGTGTGAACCATTTTCTCCAACACATCTGCTGATTTGCAGTTGAAACTGTAAATTAATTAATCAAAATAACCAATCTGATGTGTATGTAAGCACAGAGGCTTACTTGGTTGTTTTGACCCTTCAGATTTACCAAATGTTTCTCATCTGAAGCACAGTACAATAAGAATATATTGTTTTAACCTTCTATGTATCAACTTATGAAAAATTACTTAGATTTACACTGCAGATGATCAAAATGTTTTGCAGCATACACTAATGGAGGCAATGGTGTTTTGTATCTCTATTTCAAAGCCATACTCTTTAATTATTTCTGCTGCATATTTAGTGAATAGAATTCAATCAGATGGCGTCATCAGGAAGAGTGAGAGTGGGACTGAAATAGAGAAAGGGACTGTGCTTTATATTCCCTGCCTAAAACTCTTTGTATTAGAGGCACATAGTACAGTGAACTATGTCCTTACTAGCATGTTTAGTGTTTGTGTGATTTGGCAAAAATGTCGATACTTTTTAAAAATGTAATTTTTTAAATGTTTTTTGTACAAGGGTGTGAATTATTGCTTCTGGCTGACAGTGTCTTTACTGTAATTTGATTGGTGCAAAATTTGTTTTATTCATTTTACTCTTCAGTGTGTAGTCTGCTCAGCAGGTGTTGACATAACATGAACATGACCATGTTCCAAGTGCTGTCTGTCAGTTAATGTTAACTGTGAGGCAATGTGGCACTACTGGCTCTCGGGGGGCAGCGTTCTGCCTCCCACCGGTTGGGGTGAGCGGATAGAAAGAAAAAGCAAATGGTGGACCAAATGGTGTAGGTTTTAGATACCAAAGCTCACAATGGAAAAGTCGCTTAATGTCTTAAAAAGAGAGAAATAGTGGCTATTACTGATATAGACATAAACAAGCTATGCACTATACAAGACCCATTGGTAGATATTCATGAAAACACAGGGGTTAACTGATTGGTGTTTAAATATCAAAATCCTAAAGTTTTAAACTTCTAATAGCAAGTGCTGCAGTGGCAGGGCTCTACAGCGTGAGAATTCCACTCACATATG
This sequence comes from Monopterus albus, assembly GCF_001952655.1. Classification (NCBI taxonomy): domain Eukaryota; kingdom Metazoa; phylum Chordata; class Actinopteri; order Synbranchiformes; family Synbranchidae; genus Monopterus; species Monopterus albus. The sequence goes on from NW_018128211.1 coordinate 326,022, forward strand.
CATCCATTTCATTTGCATTTGAAGAGAGCAGCGAGTGAGATGTGCAGGTCAGAAAATGTGTTTTTGGTGTATGCAACTTCTCATCTTCTGTTTTTCTGTCTTCTGCTCCCTCTGTCAGTGTTTTGTCCAAGGCAGGCCTATGGAATTAAATCCCTGCCAAAATGTTTGAGGGTGCACTAACCACATTTCAAGTGCTATTCATTTTGCAACACAGACTTTGAGTGCACAGGCACAGATTTGTAACTGGAGAATCAGATTGAAGAGCCTAATCCTGGCCGTGCGTGCACTCGTTTCTGAGTTTGCACTCTCAGTTTTCTCCACTGCGGTTTGTGTGAAATTCTATCGGCACAAAAAGTTTTGAAAGTGCACAAAACAAGTTGCAAGCATTATTCAGTTTGTAAATCAGAATTTGAGAGTGCGCAACCATGGATTTAAAAGAGCAGAGACAGATTTGAGAGTGAGAGAAGGGAGAATCATGAGCCTAACACATGATTTCACCAAGCAGCAGGGATCCTCCCCTCGCTCTCAATGTGATTCTGCTTTTACAAATCCATGCTTGCACGCCTTCAAACATTTTGGCAGGAATTTACTTCCATAAAGGGTTCACCACATGAAACACAAGGCAGAGAGGCTGGAGAGGAGTGAATGCCAATGCATAATGTGAAACAAATTGCTGCAGTTAACAACCGCTATGCTTGTTACTGTATAAATGAAACTTTCATGAATGAAATGCCAATTAGAGTGATATATAAATTCACCTATACAAAAAAGCACGAACTTATAAACATCCACAGCTACCATGTGTTAACCACAAAAAGCATCTTAACTAAAAGCAAACTGAAGTGAATAAGATGAAACAGTTTAGCCTTAATTTCCCCACATTCAAACTGATAAAGTTGATGTTACTGAGATGGCAGCCTCCACTCCCAAACCAGCCAGGATGACAGAGAATAAATCATTGTCACAAATATGAATCATTTTAATTGGGTTTTACATTAGTTGGTGACTTTACTGTTGCTGCTATTTTCTGCCATAAAAAAAAATCATGAGAGTACCATAAAGTACTATACAGGAAAGAGGCTCAATGAGACTAGTAAAACTTATAACTCCTAACCACACCCATACCTAGTTCTGATATTCTTATTATTTTACCTCAGTCTGCACAACATTCAGATAACAGCTTCTTGTTTTTTTGCTGGTAGCTTGTATCAGTTGTCGCTAATTCCATGACCAACATGATACTGGATTCACATTGAGTGCAATACTATTAAAGCCCCAAACCCTATTTTCAAACACTCTGCTCAGCCTTGGCTTACTTACAATGATTTTATTGTTTCTCTTGTATGTAAAATAAAAAGGCCATGAAAGAGCAAAAATAAATAAATAAATGGATTAATAAATAATTTTAAAAAGTGACAATAAATGACAATATTTATACTGTTCATTTTGATACATTGTCATTCACAAGGTTGGACCGGTTTTTTACTCGAACCATTCCACCTCTGGTAGATAAGTACAGCAACAGGCAGATACCAAGTCAAAATGACCATGTACTAACAGTCCGACAGTATTTCTTTCATATAGTCCTCTGAGTAGACTGGGTTCAATTTACTCTCCATTTGCTGAACAGTTATTTTTCTGAGCTGTCTCACACACAAGAAAGCATTCATTTTCTTATCTGTGTCTCAGATACACATACAGTGAAGTCCACTCATATATGGTTGAGAGTGACCTTGACACATCCAACAAGCTTTCACTGTTCATTTTGATTAGCCTCTCCCTACTCTCCCACAAGCTTTCACCCATAGCAACTCTCCGCACCAAAGTGTTCTGAAACAGATCAAAAACTCTTTTTTTCTGTTTTCTCTGTACCATCCACTGTCCTCTCAAACCTTCAAAACACTTATTATGTTTGAGTTAATTTAACCATCACAAGTAATAAAACATCAAACTTTAACTTATTTTTATATTACACAGATTTTTAAAAAATCCTGAGTCAAATTAATGAGATACTAAGTAAACATTGCAAGATAGTAGTAACTGTTTTTGTACTTTTGTGGTGTGGAGGTTTGGGTGACTTATAGAAGCCAAAAGAAGAAAATAATGTGTAAAAGAAACAAAGAAGATCCAGCGAGTAAAATGCAAGTTGTTATGCCACCTGTGGAAACAGCTTGGATTCATCAAAATAGAAGTGTAGCTGTTCCATCAGACACGTGACAGATGTTTGAACAACACAGCCAAACCACATTCTGTGTAGACATGCCCTCACCTTCTTGTCAGCAGTGTGTATAACACTATAGCTTTTTTTTGCTTTCAAAGATGCTGGATTGCTTCATCTATTTGCCAGCTCAGTTTGGAGCCAAGAGCCATGATTGGTGCAAGGGAAGCAGCACCCTTTTGGCTGGGAAGTAGTTAATCTGTAACACCCCAGCATCCTGTCTTGTTTTGATTTGACCATAAGTTTGTCTCTCTCTACTTACATGGCTCTCTCTCAGCTCACTCAACTGTTTCTCAGAAACTCTACAAATGAAAAAAATACCAGTTGTCAGTAAATGTCAATTTACTTTCCTCATTCTGCACAACTCTCAGAGGAAATGTACACCAGGATAATTGACTATGGTGTATGGATGTCTGAGCACAGAGGCTGAACAGATGTTGTGAATATATTGGCTTAAACTATAACAATAAAAAAGAAGAAAATATGCCTTTCTAACTGAGGTTTAACTATTAAAGCAACCTCAACCTATTAAAAGAAACAATAGCTAGTGAAGAACCTTAGCAGTAGGTGGAAGTGTCTCATCTTAGACATTATGAGCTCCTCGTATTCATTTTTTCTCTCATCCATTAATCCATCCTCTCTTATTTTCTCTCCTTATGTTGACATATTTAATAAAGTGCTGCTGCTAGCAAAGGTTTTCATCCAACATACAGTCACAGCTTGATAGAATGACACAGTTTATATTTATATTTAGTGTGATGAGATCTCATGCCATGAGATTGTTAGGTCGGCGAGTGAGAGGTTGGACCCAAAATGCAGACAGCCAAGGGGTAGGATAAGAATGGAGTTTATTAAACTGAAAGCAAGAGATGACTGAGCAGAATGAGGTAGGGCAGGCACCAGTGGGATCAAAGGGTGGTGATATGCAAGTGAGAGAGGCTGGGTGGAGGTCTCCAGAGGGACCGTGCCAGCTGGTCAGGTACAGGTGGAGGCTGCCCAGGCCGGGATGAGTTGGAGGGTGGAGTGCTCCCCGAGGACCAGGGTGTGCAGGTGAGGCAAAGAGGAACCAGCAGGAACCAGGAAGACCAGAGGACCAGGACGGGCAGGTGAGTCAACAGGGACCAGCAGGAACCAGGCGAATCAGAAGACCAGGGCGTGCAGGTGAGTCAACAGGGACCAACAGGGACCAGCAGAAACCAGGCGAATCAGAAGACCAGGGCGTGCAGGTGAGTGGAAGAGTGTAGCAGGTCAGACTGGCAAAGCAACCCACAGTACAGAGTGCTGAAAAGGCTTTACCTGAGCCAGAAGATAAACGGAACCCAAAAAATGACTCTTTGACAATCTTCTTATCTAACACTATTATTTCTCTGCAGAGATGGTGATTCCGTTCCCTACCTTTCAGACTGTTGAATTGCCTTCCAAATTATTGAACTGCTCAGAATTATTGTATTAATAAATAATCATTGGAATTGGGATGATTTGCTTGAATTAATTTAGTTCACACTGGATCTCAGCCACCACAGCGTTACCTCTGTGTCCTCCAGGGCACAGGGGGATTTTAAGGGGGTATCTGTGTTCAGCCTGTCAAACCTAGCATAGAAGTTATTATTAAGGCTGTCCAGGAGGGTGGTGTCATGGGAGACTGTGATCGTTGGTTTGTTCCTGTAGTTTGTGACTGCCTGGATTCCCTGCCACATGCTGCATGTGTTGTTATTCAGGTAACAGCGCTCCAGTTTTTGGAAGTATGCTCTCTTTGCAACTCCGATGCACCTTTGTAGCTCATACCAGGCTCTCTTGTACTCCCCTTGGTCCCCTGCCTTGAAGGCTTCCCGCCTCTTCCTGATTTTCTGTTTCATGCCCACATTGAACCAAGGTTTTTGGTTGGGGAAGACACGCACAGTTCCGGGTGGGGCACATATGGACGTACACCAGCTGATGTAATTGCTCACAGTCTCTGCATATTCATGGATATTGTCTGTGGCCCCTTTGAAAATGTTCCAGTCTGTGGCCTCTAGGCAGCCCTGCAGACTAGCCTGTGCACAGTCAGTCCAGGTGTTAACAGTTGTCATTGACTGGTTTCACCTTATGCCATTTGGTGTAAACCAGCCTGTGCCAGATTGTTAAGTGGTCAGATCTACCAAAATGAGGCTTAGGTTCTGCTGAGAAAGCATTTCTAATGTAACAGTGGTCCAGTGTTCTGTTTCCTCTAGTGGGAAAAGTCACCAACTGATACAGTTTAGGTATGCCTTTCCTGAGATTGCAGTGATTGAAATCTCCTAAAACAATAATAGCAGCATCAGGATATGTGTTTTCATGCTGACTGATCACATCGTGCAGCTCTTCGAGTGCAACGCCCTCCCTGGCTGAGGGGGGGACGTACACCACACTTACAATGATACATTGCATTTCTCTGGGCAGATAAAATGGCCTTAGCTTCAATGTTAAATATTCCACATCTTCAGAACAAAATTTAGAGATAATCTTACAGTCTGTGCACCAGGACTGTTTGACAAAGGCGGCCGATCCTCCTCCGCAAATCTTGTTGCTCTCCCCCGGTTCCAGCGTTCGAGGGGGTCGGCGAGGACGCCGCCCCTCTCCCCCTGGTGCCAGCGTTCGAGTTGGTCGGCGAGGACGCCGTCCCTCTCCCCCTGGTGCCAGCGTTCGAGGGGGTCGGCGAGGACGCCGCCCCTCTCCTCCTGGTTCCTGCTCCTGCGCCAGAGGGGGCCAGTGAGGACGCCGCCCCTATCCTGGTTCCAGCTCCTGCACCAGAAGGGGTTGCCGACGCAGCCGCCCTCCTGGGTCCTGCTCCT
>NW_018128211.1:331359-331776 GCF_001952655.1 Monopterus albus
CAGCCAGCCTCTCCGGACTCCTGCCTGGCATTGCGGCCGCCCTCCCGAGCGGCCTCCCGAGCGGCCTCCCGGGACTCCTGCCTGGCTCCGTTTTTTGAGGTCGCCCCATGAACTAGGACTTTGTTTTTCGGGTGGTTTGTTCTATTTTTGTTCTTTTGCCTGTTTGGTCCGGGTTCCCCTTGTCAGTGTTGTGGTCCCTGTGGTTGTCTTGTTTTTTGGCGTTTTGTTTTTCTTTCTTCGTGCCCTCCTGCCTGGCCCCCTCCTCCCTCCCTGCTTGGTTCGGTTTTGGTTTGTTTTGTGTGTTGCTGTCTAGGAGCCATCCTTGTGGGGGGAGGGTTACTGTCATGACTCGGTTCCGCTGCTTCCTGTCCGGCTTTTATTTTGACGTTACTTCCTGTTTTTTTTTCATCTTAGTTT
>NW_018128211.1:332112-355873 GCF_001952655.1 Monopterus albus
GTGGGTTTTTGTTTACATTAGTTCTCTTATTAAAGAGACGGGTTTTGTTCATTACTTCCTCGTCTGGCCATTTAATGAGTTCACCTAACACTTTTCGGCCGCATTGCGCGCCGTTTCTGACAAATAATAAATTACAAATCAAATAGATTGTTCACCAAGGTGATTTTTGTCATATTATCATGTTTGTGATGATGATTTTTGTTTGGTTTTGCTCAGTTATTTGATAATATAAAAATGTGTGTATTTTGGATAATGTGACATCTTTGATTTGCAGTCTATTTCTGCAGCTCCACTTCTGGTCACTATTTCCCAGACTGGCATAAACATTATGGTATCAAAAGGTCTAAGTGCAACTTCGTAACTGACCAAAAAGCAGTGTTCTCTATTGTGGAAATGTCAAAATGGCCATATTACACTAATTTCCAGGTTAATATTTTTATTCCCAGAGTCTGCAAATGCATACTGTTATGATTTGGACTCACTTCCTTGTACTTTTATTTTGGTCTGATATCCTGTTCTGTATCATCTCTCCTGCCCCAGCTTTACTGTGGTTCCTAATCACCATTCATTGTTTCCACCTGTTGCTCATTATCCCCTGGTCTTCAGCCTATATACTCTCCTCCTTTCTCTCAGGCCCTTGCTGGTTTGTTTTCTCATCACATCCTGCCTGTTTGCATTTTTCCCCTCTGGCCCATATTTGTCTCATGTTTTGTTTCCTACTTAGCACCTTTTGGACTATTTCTATTTAAACTCTGGGTTTGCCTGACATTTTGGATTCTTGGTTTTGTTTCTTCAGGTTTGTTTGAGCTGTGTGTCCTTGAGTTTGTCTAATCCCACTCCCTTCACTGAACTGTGAGTTATAGTCTGGTCGATGTTTTTGTTACGCTTGTCAGGTTGAGCTCCTCTTATTTACTTCTAACTCTTTGTTCAGTATTTTTTTCATTAAATATCTCCTATAAACTAGTTCCTCTGTCTGAGTCTGCATGTTTGGGTCCTACCTGATCCTGAGGTGGGTAGGTACTTTATTGATCCCTCAATGGGGAAATTTCAGTGTTTCAGCAGCAATGGAGAACAAACAACATAACACCATGAGAAACAAACACCACACACATATCTTGATAAACAGGTAGTCTAGGCATATAGGAATTCTTGTGCAGCTTGTCTTTGGAGTCAGGTAAGGAGTCAAAAGCTAGAAAAAACAGTCTTCAAATAGAAAAGTTACAAAAGGGCGACAAAATATTAAAACACAATACACAAAAATAGGGTAACAGTATTTCCCACAGTGAAATTCAAACATCACACTTAGTAATTCATATGGTGGAGTTGGATATGACATTACGCTTGGTGAGGGCACCAATATCCTTCTATCCGCCACCTCGTCGATGGAATCCAGAGAGCAGCCCAGGACAGACCCAGCATTCTTGAACAGCTTGTTTAGACTCTTTCTGTCCCTGTCCGTGCTACCTCCTGCCCAACCCACAACAGCGTAAAAAACAGCAGATGCCCCTACAGTATCATAAAAAGTCAGAAGGAGTGCCCCCCGCACACCAAAGGACCTCAGTCTCCTCAACAAGTGGAGGTGGCTCTGGCCCTTCTTGTACAGGGCATCAGTGTTTTCAGTCCAATCCATTTTGTTGTTGAGGTGCACACCCAGGTATTTAAAGGTGTCCACAATCTCAATGACCGAGCCCTGAAAGCTCACCGGAGTGAGTGCTGGTGATTTCCGCCGGGGATCAATCACCATCTCTTTAGTCTCACTGGTGTTCAGGACCAGTTGATTTTCCTCACACCACTCCACAAAGTCAGTAACAACCCCCCTGTATTACCCCTTGACCCCCCCAGATACACATCCAACAAAAGCAGTGTCATCAGAGAACTTTTGTAGGTGACAGTGGTGGGAGTTGTACTTGAAGTTCGACATGTAGAGGGTGAACAGAAAGGGGGAAAGTACCGTCCCCTGGGGCGCCCTCGTGCTGCGCCCCCATGCTGCTGACCACCACATCCGACACACAGTCACACAGCCTGACAAACTGAGGTCTGTTTGTGAGGTAGTTAATATTCCATGCGGACAGGTGTTGGTCCACACCTGCCCCCTCCAACTTCTCCCTCAGCAGTGACGGCTGGATTGTGTTGAAAGCACTGGAGAAGTCAAAGAACATGACCCTCACCATGCTTCTGGGGGACTCCAGATGAGATAGGGCTCGATGCAACATGTAGATAATGGCGTCATCAACCCCGATGCCAGGACAGTATGCAAACTGCAGTGGGTCGAGCGCCGAGCTCACCTGGGCACGGAGGTGGCCGAGGACATTTCTCTCCATGGTCTTCATCAGGTGGTAGGTCAGGGCAATGGGTCTGTAATGGTTCGGCTCCTTAGGATGAGGTATTTTGGGAACTGGGACAACACAGGATGTCTTCCATAGGGCTGGGACTCTCTCCAGGCTAAGACTCAGGTTAAACATGTACAGGACCACCTCACTGTGCTGGTCTGCACACTCCCTCTGATGGGGTCAGGGCCTCCTTAACTCCTTCCTGACCTGGTCTGCCGGGTGGTGACTGCTCAGAAGCTGTGGGATGTTGAGAACCCCCCATGACAGTGGGAGGAGGGGCAAGGTCTAGCTGAGGTGTGAGCAGCTGCGGCTGCAGGGAGACAACTGACCTGGAGAAGTAAGTCGGGGGGGCTGGCAGGGTGGGGGCTGAGGACTGGGTAGAGTCAAATCTGTTAAAAAACAGATTCAGTTCATTGGCCCAGGCCTTGTCCCCCACGACCTGGTGACCATCTTTACTTTTACCATGACCCAAGATGTGTTTCAGGCCTTTCCACACCTCACGCATGTTGTTATTCTCCACAATCTCCAGCTTCTTCCTGTAGCTAGCCTTGCACCTCCGGATCATGGACTTTAGTTCCCGCTGCACCCTGCGCAGCAAATCCTTCTCCCCTAAGAAGAAACCCCTCTTCTTCTCTTTTAGCAGTACTTTTAATTTGAGGCTCACCCATGGCTTGTTGTTAGGAAAACACCGTACTCTCCTGGATGGTATGGTATTTTCCACACAGCAGTTTATGTAATCCAAAACACAGTGTGTGAGGCCGTCTATGTCCTCTCCATGAGGACTGCAGAGGATGTCCCAGTCTGTGGTGTGAAAACAGTCTCTCAGCTGCTCAATTGCTTCTTCTGTCCATACCTTTACTACCCTGACCCAAGGTGACACTTTTTTCCACCACTGGAGTATATACAGGAAGTAGGTGAACAAGGTTGTGGTCAGAGTGACCTAGAGGCGGGAGGGGGATGGAGGTGTACGCCTTCTTGGCATTTGCATACATTAGATCCAGAGTTTTATTGTCCCTTGTGCAGTAATTTCCATACTGGGTGAAGTTTGGGAGGGTGGCCAAGAAGTGGAGAGAAGCATGGTTAAAGTCCCCCGAGATAAGAATTAAAGCCTGTGGATGTTGTGTCTGAAGCCCGGCTATGGTGCTCAGCACGCGCTGACACACAGCCTTAGCTTCGGCCGCAGGATTAATGTACACCATCACCACAATCACACGAGAGTGCTCCCTAGGGATGTAGTACGGCCGTATGCTGATAGGTAATAGTTCAATGTCTCTGCTACAGAATTTTTCCTTAACAGTTATGTGTCCGGGATTGCACCATCTGTTATTAAAGTACACCGCCAAACCTCCACCTTTCCTCTTACCACAGTCAGCTGTGCTTCGATCTGCCCAAATTAGTAAATCCTTGTAAGGAGACCACAGAATCTAGAGTGTTGTTGTTCAGTCAGGTCTCGGTGAAACATAGCAGGCTGCTCTCCCTATACTCACGTTGCAGTCTCATTAGTGCTGTTAGCTTGTCCATCTTGATAGACCACACGTTAGCTATAATGACAGATGGTAAACATGGCTTATACCTCCGTTTCATCTCCCCCGGCACTTTATGCCTGCTCTGCAGCCTCGCATTTTATGCTGTGTTTCCGAGGGAATCTCCTTCTCCCTGTGAGGTGGCCGGTTGCTTCTGAGTGCTATTAGTTGGCTTCGGGTGTAAACAACGCGACCGGCGTCTCCTGACTCCGGAGCTCGCAAAATAGTAAGAGTCATAATGCAAGCGTAGTAACAATTTGTACTCCTGGTAGCCCAGCACCACTAAGGACTACAGCAAGAGAATAACACAAAGCAAACACTGGAAAACTTAATAAAAACATGACAGAAAACACGACGAGACCAGAGCTGCTGAAACTTGCTGCCACTCTACACAGCACATGCGTACAAGCCTTGACACATGCACGCTATACTGTTCACCGCAAGTGAAAGGTGCTGAAAAAATAGGAACCATTCAGTCAGCATATATCAAACTGTTGGGAAAATATCAGCAAGGATGAAACACTAGGACCTCTGGCACACACATGCACAGCCTGTGTGCATGTGTCTTTGCCTCTTGCAGTACAGCTGACTGAATCCTCTGCTCCTCTCCTCTCTCCCACCCACTGGCCAGTCTAGAAACCACGAGGGGCCTCCTTTGTCTGGCAAGACTTCACTGATGGTCCTGACAACTCTCCTCCAGAGAAAGTACTCTATCCTAAAAGTTGCTAGATTTGTCGCTAGTGGCTTTCTTGGAAAAAAAAAAAAGGTCTTAAAAGTTATTAAATATAGCTGTCATAATCTTGAACTTTCACAGAGGGAACTTCCTTCAAGCCTCCAGTGTTATTTCCCCATTAAGATGTCAACAAATGAAAAGGAAAACAATATCTGACTCCAGTGAACTAGAAAAAACTCAGGGTTAAAAATGCCAGACCAGAATGTGGGCGAGACACCCTGATGTCTTGACAGGAGCTGAGGTACACAGTTTATGCTTCAAGCGACCACAATACATACCATCCATGTTTATCCAAAGGGAACAGTCTGCTGCACTCAGCCAATGTTTTAGGGATGGCAGTGTGTGTGCACATTAAGTCCCACATTGTCACTTAAAATATCTATGGCCAGTCAAGTTATTCTAGAGATGTGCAAAATAATTTCACATGAAAAAGTGCCCCTTGGGGTTTTGTAGCACATGCATCTGTAGACTGAAATAGACAAATGTGTAAAATGCCTGAGGCTTTCTCATGAGTCGAGCAACAGGTCATTATCATGCATGATGGTTGTGAGGGCTTTGCCAGAGAGACTCAGCCTGTCAGATTTCACACTTTTCTCTTGTCTCTCTGTGCTCCCATCAGGGATTTGAGGTGGAATGGACATGGTCATAGGATTTTTTTGTGAGTCTAACTTTAACCACTTGTTTCTGTTGCCCAGCAATATTTTGACCGCAGTTTATTAGCCATAACAACATTTCTTCTTTAACCTTAACCATATATGAGGTTGCCCTGTAGAGATATTTTAGAAATCAAGAATTTCAGACATGTTGTAATCCAGTTTTGCAAAAATCTTTGGAACATGTACAACTTACATTGAGTTATCAGTCTTAGCACAACTAGCAGGTACTGTATGTATGTGAGGCCCCAGTCTAAATCATTATCATCACAGCTATGGGTCTCTTTAAGGAAAGGTAGTAGGAGCTTTTTCTGATTTATCAGCTCTGCCACTTCAGGTCTTTGAGGAGCGAGAGAGGGGGAGAGAGAGAGAGAGAGATCACAGCCATCAAGACTGGCCAACACAGGCAGAACTGGAGGCCTAAAGAGAACAGACTATGAGCATATAAGACCAAAGTTCTTCACAAAAATAAAATGTAAAATACTGGAATTTGATTCACTTCTTGACTGAATCAAAATACAATATCTGTCAGGTTTGCTCGGCCGCTCTGGCCTCCCTCACCTTTCCTACTGTCTCTTGCCCATTAACACTAATCACGTTCACCTGTTCCTCACTCCCTTATCACCAGCTGCACTTGATTAGGTTGCTCACTATTTTACCCGGTTTCACTCCTCAGTCACTTGCCAGTTCGTTCTAGTCTCTAGGACATTTTTTCTCTGTGCTCTTTCGTTATTTGTATGTATTTATCCCCTAGCCAGCTACTGTTTTGTGTTCCCCCCATGGACTGTCCCTCCGGACCGTGGCTCCACTCTCCCCTCCCAGGCAGGTCAATGCTCAGTCGCCTATCTGTTCCACTATTGCCTTCATCTCTCTGTCTCTACCTTCAGTAGCCACCATCACCACCGACCAGCCCAGGAGTGACCCCACCTACGCAGCTCGGCCCAGCTCTCCATCTCCTCGCCTCCTGCTGTTGGTCAAACACCCGTCTACTACTCATCGACAGGACTACGCACTATTTCCCTCTGTGTATTTTTTACTCTCATCACCACTGTACATAATAAATCACTCCTTGCATCAAAGTCGGCTACCTGGGTCCGCCTCTTTCACGTTCGCTCACTGACAGGTGCAAACAGCACATAACAATATCTACTGACAGAAAATAATGTCAGTAACATATTAGCTGCAAAAAATGTCTGTGCATGTCACAGCCTGAGGGACATCTGTTGCTCATTTCTTCACAGCTCACACTCTATTACACCTTATTATTCATCCAAAACAAACAGAGATTTCGAAGATTGTCTGCCACTTTTCCAATTCAGTGTTGGAAACATGATTCCTTTTTCTGAGGTTGTGTTCCATGCAGAACCTCCTCACAGTCATAACTGAGCACCATGGGGCACAGAAATGCTGCAGAGTGGTACTGGATTTTGAGTCTGTTTTTCTACTATCAAAGTGTTCACACATAAATTCAAGATAAGGTTCAAGTGCAGCCAAAACTGTGATGTTACCAACTGTTAAAGAATGAATGGGCAACTTCTTTTTCTTCCTCGTGGTGGTCTTGGCGGTCGAAAAACAAATAACCTACTTTTTTGGTGCATACCTAGCCTCCTCGTTTCCCTGCATTCCATGGATTTGCTATATATCACACAATATATCTGGTTTGGTTTTAAAACACAAAAACAAAAAGCAATGTCTTTTTTTGTTGTTAGTTTTTTCAATTATGCTGTGAAATGAAAAAAAAGAAAGAACAAATGATACACAGATTAGAAACATGCTACTACCCTTCCATTTTTGTTATTTGCTGTTGAAAATTGCTAACTGATGCTTAAAGACCAAGCAAGAAAAATGACCACAGCTGAAGACAGCAATTTAAGATTTAAAATATCCAACAATTTGTCATGTCTGTTCACTTAACCACTGTTATTAACTACCAATTATGCATAGAGGTTGTGAAGAGTTGTCCCATTTCATAGGGGAAGATTTTAACCACTACTCTTTGTAACTCTGTTCTGAGTTAACTCAAAAATGTGGGCAAGGGGAAGAAAAATACGTAATTGTATATAGTCATGCTTTGGGATGCTTGAGAAGATGTGATCAAAGCACCTGGCCCAAGCTTTGTCTGGTTGGTGGGTGGGGCAGCAAACTCACCAACTGTCCAAGCTGCTTTCAACGACTACTGTACATCACCTGGCTGTCATGGTAGCTTACAGAGATAAGATATGTAGGTGAGGTACACCAGCTTTTTTCCTTTGGGTATAGTCACCATTTCACATGAAAGACTAAGTTCATGTAAATACATAAATATGTAGCATACAGCTTGACAGCTCTGTATGATACCCTTCACACACTGGCTAAGAGCTTTAGAATGCTTGTATATTGACAGGGAGGGATGTGGCTCCACTTGCATACCTAATAACCACTCTGAGGTGCAGCCCCTAGAACCAGAATAAAACAGAGACAACCTGCAAATTCAAGTTGTTGAAATTAGCCTAGTGTATATCACCAGGCTAATGCACAAGAAACTGATGCTACAAATGTCTAATAAATTGTTTCAGCATAAATGTTCCAATAGTTGTACCATATTTGCTGTTTAAACTTAAATATTGTTAGAAACTTTTGACAAAGTGAGATGAAGGAATGCTGAGACTTTTGATAATTATCTCTTCTTATTATTATGTCTTTTAATTATTCTTGCAAGAAGGAGCACTACATCAACACTCAGGATGTCTCTGAAAATAATGCTCAAAAGGCGATGCCTTCAAGGGTCATTTATAAAGTTCATTCAGAGCATACTGATGAATTTATTGATGAGTTGTTATCTTAGTTCCACCAGTATGGTGTATTATCTTGTCAGAAGACTGATCATGTGCATGTCTCATGATCTCTTTAACTGGACTAGTCAACAAAGATGAAAAAAGTGAAACTATATACCTAATACAGTGAAATTTCTATAGTGAAAATCCAGAAGATTTAGATGTTTGAGTAGCATTGCAGAGACCGGACAACATTCACTTCAGAGGAACCATTTATCCACTGTGCTCTAGTACAAATGTTTTAATGTGAACAGATGAAACTGTGTATGCTGCACTGTGAAGAAGCAGTAAACTTAAACATTTCCTGTCACTTTCTTTATGTCTTCCTGAGGAACACAATCGTTTCTGGAGTGTTTCTACTGGAATGCTGTTAGAGACAGATCAACGTGATCTATGATCTCACTGCATGTGTTCGTGAACATCTGTCAAAAAACAACATGTTCAGTACCTGTCTGTCCTTTTATCCCGTGTGTCATCCAGGTAGTGCCAGCTTTATTGCACAGACTCCTGACCAACACAAACACACACACACACCTACCTGCTGTGACATCAAAGGCCTTTTGACCAATTGATCAACACACTCTATCAAGTCACAAGGCTTGTGTTGCCCTGGGGTTTCTGTTCCCAAACATAACTACTGCAGTGGTGTCATTTGTAGAATGCTGTCTCTTCTCCTTTACCAACTGGCCAGTCCAAATGACACATCATTGCAGCATGCAGTTTGTCACACTTTGATACAGGAGACCAGTGTTGGTTTCTCATCACTTCCACTTAGCATTGAGCTTTTTATAAACCACTGGTGTGAACACAACACTGACGTCATCAAGTTGCTCTGCGAGCTTGTAAGCAGGAATTGTTGCATTCAGCAACATGATCATTCATTTGGAGTTTTGTTTGTGTCCACTTCATGGATAGATAAAAACCACAAAAAGGTGACAAAATGACCAAGAAGATTAAAAAAAAGACTACAAAAATAGGCAAAAGACAGACATGCAAAACAATGAATAACAATTAACACAAATTGGCTAAAAATAGATGCAAAACAACTACACAGGGACACAAAACAAGGCCAAAAAGACCCAAACTGATTATATATCATGTGGTTGCTCAGTTAGAGTCTTGTTTCTAGAAGAGTGGGAGAGGTAGGGTCCTTTTACATGTCCATGTAATCCCTTTATGGTCTACCTGGTGTATACAGTAAGTCCACTATTCTCATTCTTAGCTCTGTTATTGATCTCCAGCAACTCCTGAGGAAAACATCTGGCTCTTAAGCCACTAAATGCTCCACCATGTTTGCCACCTAGCTGTAAACTATTTCTGTCTGCCGTCTGGTGTTGATCTGATACTGTGCAGTGGGATTTTAGCTTTTTGCTGAAAACAGCTGCCTGCAGTGCCTAACACTGTGATAGTGTAGCAATAAGAGTGAACAGTACAATTGTGGGTCAGACAGCAAAACAGCAAGGTGAAACGTAAAGCTGAAAGAAGTTGCAGATCCAGGGGATAATTCCCTGTGGGTTCATACTCACGAGTGACCTATGTTTTTTAGATTGAGATTTAATATACTGTCATCATAAAGGTATCAGTTATAGTCTCTTTAAATCAATTAACAGCCAGAAATAACAGATTGTGTGTAGGACACTGTATCTGGTCTGAGTTGCATAGTAGGCTCATAATAACACACTACAAAGTGAAAATAACAAATGCCCGCTAGCAGTTTCTTCAGTATTCTTAAGCATATGGGCTGCAGTTCAGTGCAGGAAGTGTCAAGGGCAACAAATATATACAAGAGCAGCCACAGAGTCATGTCAAATTTACAGGTTTCTGGAACTGAAATATGTCTGCATCAGTGCTTACAGCTAGAGGAAACTATGAGGGGGAAGAAAACTAAACTTTGCAAACTCATTGCTGATTAAATTTGTAAAATTGAATTTTTAAAATGTAATGCTTCAATTTTTATTGTCTGTTTGGTAATATATAGTAAGGTAAGGTAATACTAGGTAAGTCACCTAGGCATAGTAGGTTGTGGCTTTCTCCTATATGCATTACATAGCAGCGCAAACCCATTACCTACTGTAGTTGCAATGCCAATAGTCAAAAATAACATTCAAGCATTTGTTCTAAAAAAAATATGAGGACAAACTAATACAAGATACAAAAATATACAGTACGTATTTTCATTTCAACATAATCGTCTTTTGAAAGAGCTACACACCTACACATTACAAAATAAAAAAACAAAACATGTAATTTACTACATGTAGAACGGACGTTCAGTGCTCCAAGTGAGATGTGGTGTGATAAACATGAAACAACAATTATGTTTTCCTTGGCACAAAATGGGAAATCATAATCTAACTGCTAGTGCTAACTGTGATAGTGATAGGCTAACTGTACTGTAGCTCACATAGCCTGCAACTTTATCTGGAGGTTCCACAATTTTGCCATGTATTGACTGAAATATGATGTATTTCCTAACAGATTGTCAACCACTCTGTGTAGCTAAGTTAGTTTGTGAATGCTCTGCCATCATTACCACATGGTTGCTGTTGAATTATTCACTTGTTTCAGCCTGAACTACATTTCATTTTCAATCAGTGAAAGTGATGGTGTGTAACTCCTGTCTGTCATGCAATGCATTTAGTGCAGCAGGCCAGGCCCACAGACAAATGTTTTTTAAACGTTTGATTATATGATCAAATGCTGAATATTTGTTGTCAGTTATATTACATCATGCTTCCTTTACTTGCCGCATACCATGTTTTTTGAAGTCTGTCAGCTCTGCCTATGTAAAATGCATTTTAAGATCACATTCGCTAGGTAGAAATTGAGTCTTTCCTGAAGAATCCTACAAACTACAAGAGCAAAAGCACATTAAATGACACATTAAACAACATAACATATGCCTAAGTACTGTATGTAGCTTAGGTATGAAAGAGATGGATGAAATAAAAGAGGAGTAAAATAATAGCGAAACAACACTCCCAAACAAAGCCACGACACCTGCAATCTTAAATGATAGCAAAACCCTTGACCTTTTTAATATTAAAATGGTGGTTTGCATAAGTAAACCTGTGCATGAAAATGTGTGTTTGTAATGTTGTGTGTACCTTGAAAATGGAAAAACTCAATTTAATTTTAACCCAGCTTCTACTGCTGCTGACAAGTGGCACCAAAAATAGATTACATTTCCAGACCCTGGACTGTAATCAGAGTGGACAGTGCCAACAGAGCCAAGGCTGGCCAATTGACCAACAGGCAGTGGCCTTTTTCATCATCCATTTAAAGATCAATATGAGGGACTTCTAAATCATCAGATCAGCTTTACTGAAGATAAGATGAAATAAAATGTAATAGCTGTGGCTACAGAAGAATGAATCAGTAGCAAGGTTTAGAAAAAATCCTTGAGAATTTTTTTCTTGGGTCAGGTACAAGAAGAGAATAGATTGGAGTCCTTCCAGGGAGCAGCGAAGATTTTATTATTTATCTCAGGAGAGTCAAGAGAGTCCAGACCATTAAGAAAAAAAAGGGGGTTGGACTGCAGAAAAAAATAGAGAAGAATCCGGGGATCATGGAAGAGAAATCACTTGCATAAGAAAACTTGGCAGTAGTTACCTGTGTTCTCTCTAAAAGTAGCTATAATGACCTGCAACACTGAAAGTCTTGTATGATTCCTGTAATTTAAAGAGGCCATTACATGCTCATTTCCAGTTTAATCTTGGGTACCTCTAGATTAGCTTGGCACCCATCATAACTCCAAATAGTCTGTAATTACTTCAGAACAATAAAACCAAAGAGCCTCTTCATAAAAATGAAATGATAGTTTGTGAACTTGCACATCTCCTGTT
The DNA here is from genome assembly GCF_001952655.1 of Monopterus albus. NCBI lineage: Eukaryota > Metazoa > Chordata > Actinopteri > Synbranchiformes > Synbranchidae > Monopterus > Monopterus albus. The sequence continues at coordinate 344,010 of NW_018128211.1, forward strand.
GCCGGTGTTGTGTTAAAAGTGGACAGCACAGCGAATCGTGACAGCATTAATTAATTTGAATTTCTCCTCCATAGATAGATAAACAATGTATATGTACCGATGAAGAGATGTGTAACACTCTAAACAAAGCAGATAATTGAGAAACCCCATATTTTAACTGGCATAATGCAGACATGGTAACTTATCCAGCTTTACAGCAATTCTCTTTAATGTTACAGAAACAAGGCATTGATAGACATGCATTGTGTGTTTTTTAAACTTACTCCCACAGAATAGAGGAAACATCACTCCCTTTCAAGTAGCTCCAAGGTTGATAAATCCAACCAGTGGTCGCTGTGTCTTCTTCCACACGACCACATACAGTCCCAAAGCAGTGAAATTAATTCCAACAGGTAGTGTAGTGCTACACTACCTGTTGGAATTAATTTGTCAGTGCTGACAATAACATCATGGATTGTTAACCAGTGACACATCACATGCTGAAGACTGGCCTCAGGCAGTCAAAACAAACAGGTACTGTACTCCAGGGGAATCCAGCCTTGATGAGCTGATCATTCACCACTGCAGGGGGCTTCACCGGCTGGCTGCTTGTAGGTTAGACCTGGTCAGGTAAAACAGCGAGTCCCTTTACAGGAACATTCTTGGACATGCAGTAACCTCAGGCCCTGTATTTTTCTCAACATCTTCTGGTTGCAGTGCAGCAGGAGGTAAAATATTGTCAGGGCCGCTCGGCGGCCGCTGTCTCTCCTCCACCTTTCTCTCCTCTATTTTCTTGATCTGCGGGATTCTGCACCTCAGCTGTGTTGCACTCGGTAATTGGCGACTCGTTTGTCGGTGCACACAGCTGGGGTGCATCCCACTGATTAGTTTTCCTCCTTATTTATACCTCGGGCAGACGCTCCGCCTGGGTTAGCAATATGTCCTTTTGTCTTCCACGCTGACAGTCCCTGTGCTGTGGATTACATTGTGTACGTTGGTTCTTTTTTTGTTCACCTGTCCGTTCTCATCCTCTGCTATTCTAGTTCCTGCCGTTAGTTTGTGTGTTTACCTGTTCGTCCTGGTCTCCTTAGTCATCACTGCCCTTCCCTGGTTGTATGTATTATGGACCCTGTTATGTTGTCATTTTGTTGTTTTTATTCCATGAAACCACCTTTTTTGTACTAGCACCTGGGTCAGCCATCTTGAGTCCAACCCCAGTTCTCCCTCACCCTCCTGGTGAGGGGGACTAAACCGTAACAAATATATCTACAACACTAGGTGCAGTCAGAAAATTCTGCTTTTACAATGGCACAGGTGGATGTCAGGCAAGCTCACTTGAACACACAACTCCCTGGAGATTATGACCATTCAAAGAAATTCTTTTATTAGAAAAAAGTCTTGAGAGTGAGAGTTTGTCAGATGTGTAAATCGCTTCTGCATAGAAATACTAGAACATACATACACTTATTTTTTCAAACTTTAGGTCACATCTAAAATGATAATTCATCGTTATAACATTGTAGATAAGTACAAAAAATTTGAAACATGCGCACTTGTATTTTTTCTGTTCTGATTTTTTGTTCAAGGGCAATCTGCACTGATATATCAACAACAAATAATTTTAAACCATAATTTAGTAACAAAAGGTATAAAGTAGCACTAAACTGCTACTTCAATGTTTTCATGAAACTGAATCCTAAGCTTCATATTGATACATTCAGTTAGTGCACTGAGTTTTATCGTTACTGGTTAATAACAGCCCAACTACATGAACATGCCATAATAGTAACGGTGTCTACGGTGACATTTATGGTTCGTACAGGGTGAATACTACTGACTTTTGTACAACCCCAAATCAAAAAAAGATGTTGCAGTATGTAGAATCAAAATTAAAACTCAAAATCAGATCATTTACAAATGTCCTGTATTACATTGAAAACACTACAGCAGCACATTATTTGATGCAATACCTCATTCGTTTTATTCTTTGTTCAAAATAAACATTCATTTCAATTCTGATGCCTGCAACACATTCCAAAAAAAGTTGGGACAGAAAAGCATTTACCACAGTGTGATGCTGCCATTCCTTTTCACAACACAGCATCCGATTCCCTTTTCACAAAACAATTATAAGAAAATTTTAACTCACAAATCTCAGCTTCAGTTAGTACATTAATTTAAGAAACATTTTTCTCCTGTAGCTCTTGTGTCATGAAGTCCTGCAGATAGTTTTGATTTCTGGTTTATTATAACTATTCTGCATGTATTCTCTTCTGCTCCCCTGGGAAGACCCTTTATCTTCTGTCATGACTACAAGAAGTACAGCTTTCTTCAAACAGCCAAAGACATGAAAGGGAAGCGTATGAAATGAGGGGAAAATTCTTTCAAATTCTTTCAACTCATCCAAAGTTGTCCTCTCTAAGTAAAGTTGTATTATTTATCATTAAATTGTGATCAAATGCTTATAGTTACTGCAACCATATTGTTTCATTACAAATCATTAATTGTTTTTTTTGTCACCTGGGGACTGTGCAGCAGGCTGTAAATGCAACACTGATGTTACTTATAAAGCTAGTGATCACTCATGAACACACATCCAGTAGACAGAGAGAAATATTAGCATTCATTTGGAATCTGGTTTCTTGCTACCTGATACATTATTTTCTTCCCCATTAGCTATGGTCTGATCGCCACCAACACCAGAGCCTTTTTAGCTGCTAACTGTTCCACTGTGTTCCCAGCTTTGTCTGTCTGCCATCTGGCACTCAACTTGCCGTGTGGAATGAGTTTATCTGAGCTTTGTCACTGAAAATAGCTGCCTGGTACTGCTGAAAACAAGGCTAATTAAAGTAGTGACAGTGAACTGAAACTAGTGTCACACACCCTAAAACAAAGACAGTGAACTGAAAGAATGAAAGACAACTTTATAGCTGAAGGTAACCACTTTCTCTGGGTTTGTCACCACAAGTTACATTTTTCACTTTATACAAAGTAATTTTTTTCCCATTTATCAATATTTATATGTGCAGATGAAGGACATATCCATCTTTTTAGACAGTATATGGTTGATGAACATAGTTGAGAATTTAGCAAAGAATCAGATATTGCCAGGGGTTGGTGACCAAAACAGAGTGAATATTGTAATTATAGTGATAAATTAGTCAGAGACACGAGTCTAAATGTCTGCACAACATGTACTGTAAGTAGGAAGCTCTTTGGTGTATGGAGTTTCTAAGATGGTGCTGTCTTTGAGTTTACAGATTGTTTTGCTACTTGCAAGTGGTCAAAAGGTTTTTAAAATATTGCTAAAATAAGTATCTTCTTCTGCCTGGTCCGATGACCGTCCTCCTACACAACCCTCTTCGTAGTCCTCTGCCTGGTCCCATGGCCATCCTTCAGAATAGCTGCCTCCTCAGCTCCTAGCTTGGTGCCAGGGCCACCCTCCAGAGCAGTCTCCCCTGCTATTTCCAACCTGATTGGTTGGCGTCAAGGCCATCCTCCCAAGTGGCCTCTGACTTCCTGCCTGGTTCCAAGGCCATCCTCCCGAGCAGCCGCTTCAAGCTCCTGCCTGGTTCCTAGGTTGCCTGCCCAAGTGACCTATCCTGTTCCCAGCCTGATGTCTGATCCGCCCACCAGAGTGGTCGTTCATTGCAGCCAGAGCCTGAGACTCCAGCCACCCCGTTGCATTAGATTCACTTGGGTTGCCTTTGGGTAGCAACACCCTGGTTTTTATTTTATGGGCACCCTGTGGACTTGATCTGTGGACTCTGTGTTTGTGCCTGTTTTTACTGGTCCCCCTCCTTTTGTTTTGGCCTTTGGATTCTGTGTTCACCACCACACCCAGTGGTGTGGTATTTTTGTTCTTGCCTGCTTGCCTTCATCCCCAGCTCCATGCTGCCTGCCTGTCTTTGTCCCCCAGCTCTACACTGCCTGCCTACCTTCTTCCCCATCTCCACCTCTTCTACCTCTGTCTCATCCAGTACCTCTGTCTCTGTCCCCTCTTTTCTCCCAGTAGCCTGACCTCCTGTGTGAACAATAAACTTCTTTTGTGCTCCACTCCCGGTGTGTGTGTGAGTACACTGGGTCCCCCTGCCATGCCTGGTCCTAATACAAAGAGAAAATACTTTTCTGTGTGTGTTGGTTTCTGGTACACTTCGGTGTTCAGGCTTTACTAATTTCAGTGTGTACAGTACAGTTTAGGAAGGCCAGACTATTTCCTCTGGCATCCTCCCATATGCAATTGATGTTGCTGTCCACTGCACTGATATGTTCTGGAAAGACTTACCCCTCCTCTGTTTTGTTAGTTGACCCAGGCATCATTGTCATATTTGAACCAATGGCTGGATCTCAGGGCCATGCTCTCTACTTTTTACATTTACAGGTTGTCCACAACTGGTGACACTGATGATGCAAAATCCCTTATTGTATTTCAAATATGTGGTAGTCACACAGCAGGGCACATACAGTATGTGGTCTGGGCTAAAGTTGGTAGATCAGGTCATCTCCTGACCGGAAGATTAGTGGTTCAGTTCCTGGCTTGTCCAGTCCACATGTTCTAGTGTCCTTGAGCAAGACACTGAACCCCCAGTTGCTCCCGGTGATGACACTGGTGTGTGAATGTGTGAGTGCTTGTGAGTGTGAATGGCCAAATGGTCTGAAAGCATTTTGAGTGTGCTGCAGTGCATAGAAAAGCGCTATACAAGTATATGCCCATTTTACCTTTACTGTCTTGCCTCTGAGATAGAAGTCAGTGTTTGGAAATGTTGTATCTAAGCGAGTTGATGATGTGGACAGTGGGTCTGAATGGAGCTCCTTCCTTGACAGGTGTACTGATATTCCAGACAAGCAAAACTCAAAGCATGTAAAGGAGCAGACAGAAATATGGCCTTTTTTTGTTGAAAACTGCACACAATATAAGCATCATAGACCTTCACTGAAGAGTCTGAACAAGCAGACACTGAATAGGGTGAATTTATGGCATGCTACAGTGTGGAATGCAATTTTCTTTTTTGTATTTAAATCTAAGAAGAAAAATCAACCAAAGGTTCAACTAGTTAAATAGAAGTACAAAGAATCATGCTTCGCTTTAAGTTTTGATTGAAGTCAGAAATCAGAAGCCAACTTCATCCTCAAATTTAATCTTACAGAACAGTAAAATGAGTGTCCATATGTTTCTTTCTAGTTTATTTTCCAATATATAACAATACAGATCAGATGTAACACAGACACTTGACATGAACTGTTTTCAAGCCATTCAGGTGGGAAAAAAGCTGATATTTCATTCCAGATATAAAGAAAAACCCAACTGACAGAACAACGAGTGTTTTGCACCACACACACAGAGAAAAAGAAGTCAAATTAATTGCAAATCTTGAAATTGTCAGGTGAGTATATTGGCATCAGTTTTGTCCATTCAGCCATGGTATCTGGATATCTGTTACCGCCAGGTTTAAATCCCATCTGCGAAGCCGTATACATTCGTCAGTAGTATACCTGCCGCCAGCCCTTTGCTCTTCAATCAATCAACATTTGGCACTCAATAGTGCAGAGTGCTACGGTCATTTTCTCCCCAACTATAGACTCAGGTTAATGACTGCAGAAACAGGTTGGAAAGATTGTGTCCAAGTAGCAGAGGAGCAGAAAAAGAAAAATCAGAGGGAAGAAGTAAACACTAGAGAGGTCAAGGAGAGAAATAAGTTTAAAAAGAGAGGATGAAAGGAAAATGGAAAAGGATTTCCATTAATACAAGTCACTAGAATATGTGTAGTACATCACAAGGAGAGGTATAGAGCATTTTCTATATAAACAACCATAGTCTGGCCTTCCTTCATTTTGATTTGAACAAATGGCAGTGTTTTGTAGCTCAAATGACAGAATTTGCCACAAATGTCACACCACTTTTTCCAAAACACAAACATCATATACTTAGTGGAATAATCAGCTTTACTCACTCTTTACAGGGGCCTATCTTATCCTACAAATCATAATGTAGAGTAAAAATGTGCTCCTCATAACTTTTGAAATAACTCAAATATTCCGATTCACACTTCTCCATCAGTATCAGAATAATAAATTGAACAGGAACTGATAGTTAACAAACACCTAGACTTTTTATGATACAGATGTTTCAGAATACAAATGCGTACACCCAATAGTTTTCAGTTCAATATTCATACATTCAGGAAGCTTTAACTTTAATAAGAGGTGAAGACAATTATCACCCCAATAACTTTTCTCCCACCTCTCCCCCATCAGTCCACCACCTCTGAGGATCTGTGAAAGAGATGCGTGTTGCCTTTTTAGGAAACAAAAGATCAGTAAGACACCAGGCCCAGACAGTGTGACCCCTCCTGTCTGAAAGTCTGTGCTGATCAGTTGGCTCCTATCTTCACGCAGATCTTCAATAGATCACTGGAGCTTTGTGTAGTTGCCTTCTGTTTCAAACGCTCCACCATCATCCCACCTCCCAAGAAATCTTCCATCAGGGAACTGAATGACTACAGACCTGTCACACTGACATCTGTAGTCATGAAGTGTTTTGAGAGACTGGTGTTGCCCCACCTGAAGGCAATCACAGACCCCCAGCTGGATTCCCTGCAGTTTGCTTACCAGACAAACAGATCAGTGGACAGTGCAGTCGATATGGCACTGCATTACATCCTACAACACCTCGACTCACCAGGGACCTATGCTTTTTCGAGTTCAGTTTGGCATTTAACATCATTATCCCAAACATCCTCCACTCCAGACTTACCCTGCTCACTGTACCTGCCCCCACCTGTCAGTGGATCACTAACTTTCTGACAGACAGGAAGCAGCAGGTGAGGTTAGGGAAAACCACATCCAGCATCCAGACTATCAGCACAAGTGCCCCCCAGGCATGTGTGCTCTCCCTGCTGTTGTTCTCCCTCTATACTACTGACTACACCTCAGGAGACCCTTCTGTAAAAATCATGAAGTTTGCAGACAACAACAATCATTGGCCTCATTCAAGATGGTGACGAGTCGGCCTACAGATGGGAGGTTGAACAGCTCGTTCTGTGGTGTGGTTGTAACAACCTGGAGCTGAACACGTGGAAGACAGTGGAGATAATAGTGGATTTTAGAGGAACTCCCCCATCCTCCTATCTCCACGCACCATACTTAGCAGCACTGTTTCAGCCGTGGAGTCCTACAAGTTCCTGGGCTCCACAATCTCTTAGGACTTGAAGTGGACAATCAACATCAGCGCCATTATTAAAAAGGCACAGCAGAGGATGTTCTTCCTGCATCATCTCAGGAAGTTCAACCTGCCTCAGGAGCTGCAGGGAAATCATCGAGTCTGTTCTCTGCACCTCCATCACTGTCTGGTTTGGCTCAGCAACCAAACAGGACAGGAACAGACTCCAGCGGACAGTCAGGACTGCAGAGAAAATCATCTGTGCCAGTCTGCCCTCCATGGAGGACATGTGCACCTTATGGGTCAGAACGAGGGCAGAGAGGATTTCTGTGGACCCCTCCCACCCTGGATACAAACTCTTTGAACTCTTCCCCTCTGGGCAGCGCTACAGGTCACTGTGCACCAAGACAACCAGACACAGATACAGTTTCTTTCGCTGGGCTATTATAATGATGAACAGCTGCTATGCTGCTCTTTTATCTTGTGATTTTTAACTTGTATATATTGTGCATTTATTTTGTTTTTATGTTGTGCACATTAGGGGGCATTGAGCTGGAATCAGATTCCTTGTGTTCTTGAAATACTTGGCACTAAAGTTTATGCTTATGCTTATATACAGTATACAGTACTGTGCTTACTGGAAAAAAAATCCAATCAGCAGAGTTTACAAAATATCTGTCTTCAGACATAGAGACACTACATCTCCTCAACTGGACTGTTTATCATCAGAGGTTACAGTGACCCTTAGAAGTTACTACAAAACACAGTTTTTCACACAGTGATTCAGAATAATTCACAAACATTTCAGTAAATTCCATGATAGTGTTACACCTCACCAATCTCCTACAAATATGAAATTCAACATCATATGTAGGAAAAGAAACAAATGAAAATATTGTATTTTATTTTTTATACATTTTTACAAGTAATTAAAATAATAATAATAATAATTACATTAAAAACTGCCTCAAGCAAAAGTTGAGGGTTAATTATGTGCATATTTTTTGAATATGTGTCCTTATCTGTGACAGTTGCATCATGATTAATATTGTACTCCACTGCGATGCAGGCACTTTGTTTCATGCTTCAAGGAAAAATTAATTTCAAGACTGATGGGGAGGGTCGAGGTGGAGAAAATGAGAACTATATGACCCTCTGCGTGGATTAAAATGTGGCTCTTTACCACAAACTGGAACAGGGACTCACAGTGTGCAATGAATTGTGTGGGAATGAGCCATGAAGTGGCTGGCATGTGATCACTCCAGATACCCACAAACATAAAAGAAGTTGTGTTTATGTAGACAAGTAAGTCTATTTGTGTGTGAAGGGGAAATGAAACATTTATGGAAATGAGTTATCTTCTTTGATGGATAGAGGGTGACTACTTTTACTGCCATGATGGTTGAGAGTTATTTGTTTTTGAGTGTATTGGGCTGGTGGGACTTTCAGGCTACAAGAGTGCAGGGCACACTAACATGATATGCTGGTAATAACCCACTGCACACTTCTAAGTTAACAGATGAGATAATGACAACCATGGTTATAAGCTTGAAGAAACTTTATAAGGTAATGGGTACACACATACAAAAAAGCATTTGGTCTGTCCTGTAAATGTCCCGTCTTCTGTGTTGCAACAATAATAATAATACTAATTTTAAAAAATGACCATGAGTCATTTTCACTGCAATACAGTGAACCTTAAGAGCAGACTGAATTTTCAATGTCAGCACTGCATTAATACATGCTTGTGGTGATGCCATGGGCATAATTTCCACTGAGATACAAGGGACTTTCTCTTTCTGAACATTACTCTCTGATTGACCACAGTTCATTCATTACAGCCAATCCCAGCTGACACTGGGTGAGGCGGGGTACACCCTGGACAGGTCGCCAGTCTATCACAGGGCTGTCACTTAGAGACAGACACCCACACTCCTATGGGTAATTTAATTTAATTTAATTTGACACCAGTGAACCTAAACTGCATGTCTTTGGACTGTGGGAGGAAGTTGGAGTACCCAGAGAGAACCCGTGCAGGCACAGGGAGAACATGCACACTTCGCACAGAAGAGCACTGAGTTGGCCAGGGTTAAAGCATGGTGCTAATAACTGTTCCACCATGCTGCCCTGACCACAGTCCAAATGACAGAGAATCTCAGCTGATTAAAATGTTGCTAGACTCATCTGAGTCACTTTTTTTTATTATTGTGCACTCACAGCATTTAAGCTTTACAAACAGTAGGAAAATGCTACCTAATGCATATGTTTACCTTAACGATTTTCCCAATTTAAGCAAGTTTCAGGTGCCTTTTAATGTTTTTTTTTTACCATATGGATATGATTAGCTGCAATGCAATGTATGTATCATTTGTAGTCAGCTACAGTATGCACAAATTTGATACAGCTCAGTCCATGCTATATTCATCCACCTGCAGTTCTGGACATTAACAGAAGGATCAAATTATCAGTTGGCCTCTGCAGTAAACTACAACAAACACTGCCTCCCCTGGTGGTATATATCCACCACTGTGGGCGGCTTGCGCACGCGGAGTTTAGGCACATTACCAAGGCGGTGCTGCATTCACTGCATCATCGTGAGGGATGCTCTGTAAAAGCAGGGGTTGTGCGTGGAACGGACATTGTTCTGCTGTGGTCCAGCCATCGATTTAAGATGGCTGCATCTGTGTGTTCCCACAATAAAAGATGATAAAATTGGCTTTTCATTTCTTTAAAGGTGCAAGCACATACTCACGCGTGTTTCTTTATAAAAAGGGTGGGTTATTCACAGGCTTCTAGAGCGAAAAAAGTTTTTCATTCAGCAATTAGGCTGTATTAACATCCGAGAAAAAAAAAGGCTTCTCCTTCTTATGCGCATGAGAAATTGGATGGAGTCATCAGCAACACTCCAGTGATTATCATGGAGCAAATGGATGTAACCAACGCGCCAAAGAAAGCAACTATGCATCTGGTTCGTATTCAGAAGCCCCCCACAGCTTCGCTTCGAGGTGAAATCAAGCTACAATCGGGTTATTTCAGCTATGTGTTTCATTACACTACTGGAGAACTGTCTTTTTACGAGCTGCAAGAGGGTGAGACTTTTGCCTGGAGACTATTAAAACCCCAAAAATTCAAGCCGTGATGATGATGATGATGATGAAGATTATGATGGACAACCGGATAAGAAAATGCCCCGTATTATGGAGCAGGCCAAAAGCAGGAAGGTGCGACTGACCGAAGTTTTGGGAAAGAAACGGTCAAATGCTGAAGTGTTTAAAGCTGTTTGGGAGACGCAGACTACACCTGCTGGTCGCTGGTATTACAAGATTACAGCGTATTCACCAGGTGACATAAACAGAACAATGTCTACGAAGCGATTTAACACTGAATGTGGCGTTTTCCAACAAACCCTCAACATGCCCTGCGAAGCCTGGGTGGAAGTATTTAACAAATGGGGAGATGAAATCACCGACCTGTTTCATGCGAATCAAGAATGGCAAGAGACAGTTATGCTGAAAAGAGTTCTGTTTGCCTAAGTGAGCCCCTCCTACCCAGCCACCTCCACCCTTCTAGAAGAATAAATAGAGGCCGTGGTTGTAGCATTTACTCACCTTTGAAAACCAGACACTCTCCATCTGACAGCTATGGCTTCTTTCGATACAACTCCATCCTACGCTGAGATGATATTAACCCTTAACCCCGGCTATTACTGTAATGAGGGGGCGCATCCATTTTGTTTAACCCCAAAGGATCCTCAGCAAGACCTCAGTACAATACCTGAGGAGACCGACTGTCTTGAAGCGGATGGACCTACGCGCAAGATGTTTTGGGACACGCTGAAATCCTTTGTGAGTCGTGTCTTGCATGTAGCAATTCGTGAACTCAGTGAATTTCTCTGCTACAGCTGTCAGGTTTCGCACCCAAGCCAAATTCAGCACACCTGTCTCTTCAGAGTGCCCGACTCTTTCCTGCAGAAACACTACGAGGAGCTCAAGAAGCACATGCTCACCAGCCGTTTCATCATCGCGGCACTGAAGTTGCTGGGAAAATACGACATCACAGCGTCTGAGGGAGAGGTGAGACGAGCCACGGAGAACATTTTAGAGGAGCTGAAAGATTCTGAGAAATCGGAGCATGCTTTGAATGAAATACACAGAGAGGTGTTTGACTGTGTTAAAAATTGACAATCTTCAAGAGGCTGTGGCGTTCTGGGAGGGCAAGGATTAATAACCCCTGTTGTTGCTGCTGCTACTGCTGCTGCTGCTGGCTGTGTGCTAATTGTGTGCTTTATCTTCATCTAGCCTTTTTTGTAATATTCTTTAATGATTCTGTTTAAGAAACAAAAGCATGTAACGCTTTTCACTACTCTCATTCTAATTGCATCTACCCTTTTGTTATGTATAGTTTTTGGTATACATCTTCAATGCTTTTTTAAAAAAAAACATCTGTTAAATAGAATTGTTGCAGTCATCTGTGTGTTTATTTTCATTTATCCATTTTGTATTATTGCTTTAAAAAAAAAAAAAAAAAAAAAAAAAAAAATATAAAATCACGACTATGTAGAATAGGGGTTCAGAGAGGTGTGTTATGGTTTGCTGTAAACATGCCTGCTAAATTGGAGACTTTATTGAAGAAAATATACAGTGCCTTGCGAAAGTATTCGGCCCCCTTGAACTTTGCGACCTTTTGCCACATTTCAGGCTTCAAACATAAAGATATAAAACTGTAA
>NW_018128211.1:358076-359086 GCF_001952655.1 Monopterus albus
TCTTTGTTACACTATATGTGACATGGCTTCCCGTTTGGCTAATTAAACTGTCTTGCCTGTGTGTGTCTGTATATTGCCCTGTCTTTTGAAGTTGTCTTCCTCTTGTTGGCTTTTAGATCTAATCTCTTGTTTATTACCCTTGGTGTCCCAGTGACCCCAAATTCCCTGGCCTCTTCAGCCAGGTGGTAATAATAACTTAACTGTGGACCCTCTTTGCTGAAGCTGTAAATCTGATGAGAGTCAGTGTTTTGGTGAACCAATCTCCCTTTGATGTTAAACAGTGCTCCAGTTGGCTAACACAATAAGTACTAGCCAAGAATTCAGTGAACACATAGAATGATATACTCAACTATGTAAACATAATTGTAACATATAAGTAAGCAAACTTATGTGTGCTCTAAACTAAATCTTAACTATGATAGAATTACCATACGCAAAGTAAACATACAGGTTGACTACTCAACAAGCATAATGTTAATCTTCTACTAATTAAGTTCTTGATTCATCAAATGTTAGAATCAACCTTAAAGTATGACTTTGTTAATAATTTTACCCAACAATGGTTACAGATTTCTGCTGACTGTGATCCATGTTTTCTCTAAAAAAAAAAAGCATACTGTGACGACCGCTAGCTCGGTTGAGAGGAGCTGGCCCGACCCTGTCCTATACTGGGACAATTAACTATCCAGCTATGCGCTGGCACCTATGCTGACAGTGAGGAGAACACCTTCTTTGTCTTTTTGGATTTTATTAGACAGAATAGAGAATGCGAAAACAGAACTGCGGTTTACCTGGCACTGTGTGCTCATAAGGAAAATAATGAAAAAAAGTAAAGCAGGACAAACAGAGTCTCAATCCTTGTAAACAATAACATCAAAACAAAGCATATGTATTCTGCTCATTAACTAGATCATGTTTTCTCTAAAAAAAAAAAGCATACTGTGACGACCGCTAGCTCGGTTGAGAGGAGCTGGCCCGACCCTGTCCTATACTGGGCCAATTAACTATCC
>NW_018128211.1:359111-361183 GCF_001952655.1 Monopterus albus
CCCACAACAGAACACATGAACATCAGCGGCTGGTCAGGGTCGCCACAATACGTTAGACCGATTAAAAATAAAAGTGCTAAAGAGGTGCGCGATACTTTCACTTCCATTCTAGATGAGATCGGTGCTCCTAAACAACAAAGAATTTTACAACAAGCTGTATAAGGCTCTGACGAAAACAACTGAGCACTTTAGCACATCCAGCGAGGTCAAGGCGTCTTTTGTTGAATGATACAACAAGACTTTAAAGCATAAAATATACCGCTACTTTACGGGTAAAAACACCCTTAGATATCTGGATGTTCTGCAGCTGATTGTACAGAGTTTCAATCACAGCTATCATTCCAGCATTAAAATGACCCCTGTGCAGGTGAATTCTGAAAACGCCTTAGATGTGTTTCAAAACTTGTACGGCTCGTTCCCTCTGCATCATAAAAATAAGTTAAAGATGAACTTTAAGATTGGAGATGTGGTGAGGATCTCAAAACTTTGAGGCGTATTTGACAAAAAGTACACTCAGGGATTCACACATGAACTCTTTAAAGTAAGCAAGTGTATCCCCAGGATTCCACCTGTGTATAAACTTTGCGATTATGATAACGAGCCTGTGGAAGGATCCTTTTATGAATCAGATTTGCAAAAAGTGATAATTTCTAAAGACAAAGCATTCCAGGTGGAAAAAAATTTGAGTAAACGCAGGATAGGAAGAGTCCCGCATGTGCTGATAAAGTGGAAGAACTGGCTTCAGAAGTTCAACAGTTACGTGAGAGCTTTGGATGTGGTAAATGTATGAAAACATGGACAGCTCCAATTTTTACATCACCTTACCATCCAACGCTAGCGCGAGCGTGTTTGAAGATAACACCGCTTCTCAATTTCGCACGGATCTGGCGCAACATATCAATTTAAAAGGGCAGTGTGACGTTGCACTGACTGATCTGGCCTACCCTCATACATGGTTAACAATACCTCGAGATATGGATTGGTTTAATCTGTCCGCGAGCGTGTTTATTAGGCACCATGGACAGGGGTAAATTTATTTCCGATAAGGTATGCAGAAAATAGTCCCAGCCCACAGGCTTGTGAGGCGTGTGACGCGTGACGTTCAGGTGTTGAATCAGATCGACCATATGTGAACCGCGCACCGCTTCCTCTTTGTAAATAAACTCCCCCGTGTCGCTCCGTCTCATGGGCGCTCCAGACTCTGACATTTTCTGTAGAATGTACTTGGCTTTCTTGTGAAAACATGAGCACATCTTGAGTTATTTTATTGTAGGAGGGTCTCTCATCGCCCTCTGTGGCCGCTGCTGGTGGTGCTACAGCTGCGGGTTTAGTCTCTTTAAGTAGAGTCAGGGTGATTTCACGAGTCTCAGCCCTCTTCTGCTTTTCCAAGTTAAGATAATGATGTAAAAGCAGGGTGTATCTTTTAATTTTTTCGTCAGGCGTAAGATTCTTTTGTTCTAAAACGTTTCTCATTTGCTCATCCAAATCACTCTCAGCCCTCTCTCTGATGTCCTTCCCGTGATCTTCGAGGCGACTCAATTGCTCCCGTGAGACCAAATATATTTTTTTGAAGGCCATGTCACTTCTATTTTTTTTTTAATCAGCCTCTGTTCACCAGAGCACCCACGACTTGGCCTATGACGGGCAACACTGCTGTGCGGAGGGGGAGCAGGAAACCGCCCTTCTTAATAAGTCTCTTCTTTTTCACTAAAGCTGTTTTTTTATCTACCAGGGTTCTCAGACTTTTTCTCTGCCTCTTTAACTTGTTGTATTGATCGGGTGAAAGAGTAATATGACCTTTAAGAAGATTATAGGCCAATTCACAAATGGTTTTAACCAGGTCCTGTGAACAGGCTTTGAGAATAGCCATACATCTTTGCGGTGTGCTGGAAACTAAAACCTTGAGTAGAGGTAGATTTTGTTTTAAGCGCTTAGACATGTTTATTATAATTATTATTTTCTTGCAGGGATATACACACAGGTGCGCTCTTTGAGTAACACACCAGCTCTCAGTCTCAAGTGTTCTGCACAGGAGCGGGTTAAGTCAATCAATAAATAACCGTGGGGGTCTT
>NW_018128211.1:361281-376079 GCF_001952655.1 Monopterus albus
GGGCAATCCTTCCACAAACTTTATTCCTTTATTCATCTTTTGCAAATCAGCATACATGGGTTGAAACGAGGTGTAGATCCATACAATATTATCAGGTGCAACATCCATCACATATTTACAATCTTCCAAAAATCTTTTTACAAAAAAAGTTTTCCCAGCACCGCTTGGTCCAACAACCATACATGAAAAGGGGGCTTTTAGGCCCTGGTTAAAATTCACCTCCTCCATCATCAGAGACATGAATGATTTTCTTTAGTAACCAAAAGGTAAACTTGAGCCTCCTGGAAGCAGGCGTCTTTTGTCAAACACAACCCTGAATCTTTTATCCACAGAGTTGTTTTTTAAACAAAAACACGTTTTGTCCCGGGTAATGTTATGCTGGGGGGCCCTCAAGATTTCAACCTCTGAATTTTCAATATAGTTTTCCACTAGATCCTTGACCAAATCAAAATTGATGCGCTGGCAGCACTCGTACGACTGGACCCGCTGAGACAAATTCACCTCAATCTTCCCAGTTCTGGTTTGATAACCATAACTTTTGGGACCCGCTGAGACAAATTCCTGGATGAAATCTGAATGTAATTTGTCTGTGAGATCGCCGAGATAGTTTCCTAGCTTTAACTCGCTCTCCCCCTCTTTAGTGGTATATATTAAACTATCTGTATCATAATACAGAACCCTCTTTTCAAGCCTCTCCATATGACTGTACAGTTTCAATCTGGTGTGACATGTTGTAAAAGCTGTGATAAATACATTATCAGCGGGGTTGGGCTGCGAGCACACACCCTTGCTGCTGCTCTACTGAATGAGGGCCGCGCTGTCATTGAGAAAGTTAAAATATTTAACCTCGTGAGTTCCTGAAAATAACAGGTTAAAAAAGGTTTGGGGCTCGCTCACGATCTCAGTTTGAGTCATATTGCATTTTTGCGCAAACTTTCCCCAAAAAGAATTAAGACACAGTTTGGCCACTTGTCTTTTAGCGGGGTTGTGCTCGATATTTGAGGCTTCCAGTAAGATGCCTTGATTGTCATGATAGTCTTTAATGTACTGCCTTCTACCCTGCTCATCTGTAACACCTGCCGGGTATCCACTCACCACCTGCTTCCCCTTCAGAAATGTGCTGTTGTAACCTCTAAACAGAAAGGAGCTCTGTTCTTTGAAGTGCCACACTAATTTCGCTAATTTCAGCGAGACTGTATCCTTTCTCCAGAGCTTTTTCAAACTCCAGGGTGACCCACACACTAGACAGCACCCTCTCTTCATCTGAGTGCGGGCACGGGCTGGTCTGCAGGTTCACTTCAGCACAAGTTCTGTCTCCCTCTGCTGGATCTGTAGGGAAGCACAGGGAAAAACAGGCCTCTGGGTGGATATACTTTAGCCTTAATGAACCCGAAATAAGATTGGACAGGCTGAAAATCCCTGAATATAATTTCGGGGTGACCCATGGGGTACGGACACATGTAATTTACATAGAGATACAGGGATGTAAAGTCCACGTAACTGATCTTTTCATTTTCGGCCGCTGTATACCTGAGAGTCACGGGACAAACGCGCCCACCGTACAACGCCTCTCGCGGAGATAACGGTTCTGGGGCTTTATAGCTTTGCAGGAACGCTTTCACACCCTTGTCAGATTTTTTCATTTCACTCCAACTATGCTCTTTCATGACCACGAGGCTCAGCCCATACATGCTCTGCAGTTTAGCCAACCTATCTCGAGTCTCTTCATGCATCTCCTCAAAGGTTTTTCCCGTTAAAGGGTGAATTCCATGGCCTGGAAAACAGCTAAGACAACCGTGGTAAAAACAACCCAGGAATTCAAAAGCTTTCTTTTCACCATTTAGCTCACAATACCCATCCACACGCCACGGGCCAAAGCTCTTCTCCCCATGATTTAGAGCATGCTGTATGAACCATAACCCACTCAAGCCATTGGATGCTGGCGTCTGAATATTTCTGAACGTGATACCTGTAATCGTAAGGGTATGGAATTGCCAGCGTCTTTTCTTGCAGAAAGTGTGTCCTAAACACAAACATGCAGGCCGAGGCTATCGTAGATCGTTTAAAAGGATCCAGCTTGGTTTCACTCATGAAATTCTCTCTAAATTTCATGTAGGCTTTCATAACAATCACGGTGTCATTTTTACAATATCGTACAGCTTCCTTTGCAAAATCAAACTCTCCCTGACACACGGTCTCGTACCAACTCATAAACTCTGCTCTCTTCTTGACACTCATTTGATTAACCCCATAATAGTTTGGCTGGGTAAACACGCCTACATAATTCAGATGCTCCTCTGAGCTGAACTGGTGGGGGAAGTGACCTTTTACAGTCTCGCCGAGCCCGGGTGCGCTGGGTAATGCTGCTAGGGGGAACGGGAGAAAGGATGCTGAATCGATGAACCTGAGTTGATAGTCCGGTTCTGTGAATAATACCAATTTTGACCCCTGCATAATCAGATTGGGCTTTATCCCCAGAGACACCATAGCATTCAGCAGAATATGACCGTCGAACCCTTTTGAATTGTGAGCTAAAAACACCGCTCTGCAATAATGGGGGGCTCTAAAGTGCATCAGAAATTTCACTGCGCAGTCGGTTCCAAAGTGATCCCACTCCACACCATTAGCTGTTATTGCTCACATAAAATGGTACGTGCATACCATTTTTATCAGGGTATGTTTCAAAGTTGTAAAATATTAATTTTTTGTCCGGAATGTGATCTTCTTTTTCAGGCATGGGGAGGCTCTGTATGTAACAATTATGGGGTGGTTCATCAGCGATGAGCCCCTGACAGATGTAACACTGCAAGTCGGGGCATTTGTGGGGTTTTGCGTGAGCATTTTAGACATTTTTTATGGATTTGGCATATGCTGGCATGCGTCTCGGCCTGGGGTGCCAGGTCATCTCTCTGTGTTTCATCAGACAGTAGGGGGAGCCGCACCTACGGTTACAGCGCTTACACACCACACTCTCGGCGGGGGGTGTTTGCATGCCTGCGCAGTCAGCGTTAAAACACACGTTACAGTGACCAGTGCATTTATGGCTGTGATGATTGTCATAACCTCTGTGGCAATAGTTACATAAATATTTTGCACCTAAGAACGCTTTTGCATTTTTTACACCATAATAATGGTTGTCAAAGAGGAAAAGGTATAACGGCTGATCTTTTGGAGTGCTAGAGGTTTGAAATATATTCAGATGTTCTTTATCCATCCTGTAAAACACCACAATTTAATGTTGGGTGACCTCTTCAAATTTTTGCACATCTGTAAAACACACGGGCGTCTGCTCGGTTAGGCCGGCCTCTCTCTGTAACTCGTGAGCTCTGCTCAAGGCCTCTGCGTCTGTGATTTCAGGGGATATAAGATGACTGAGGTTCATGGCAAAACACAGCTGATTATCTTTATTTTCAACTATGTAAAGAAATCTCTGTTTCTTCTTAAAAATCTCACAGGTCAGTTTTTTGCAGCTGGCGTTTACCACCTAACAATCTGAACAAGTTCCAAACTAGCGTCTGTTAACACAGAAAAGTTGGATTGGATCGTTCTGTCTAATAAGTCTTGAAACTGTGTTAAGTCCAGCCCTTCAGAGGCGGAAGCGATGATGGACGCTCTTGATCTAAGCATATCACTCCGTAATTCTAGCTGGATAAGGTCCCCCTCGTGACACTGATTTAAAGCCAGATGAACAAGATCAGTTACGCTCCCCATAACATTACCATAAAATTGTCCATAATTAACCTCGTCAGTTTGATCCATATTTAACAAACACCTTATTTCAAAGTTGTTGAATCTGACCCTACTTACAACTGTGGTTTCAGGGGCTGTTATACCAGTTGAGGGGCTCTTTTGATCATTTTGAGAGCTTTCTGAGTGAGCAACAGTTTGTTCATTTTGGTTAGAACCCTGGCCTCTTTGCTGCTGGGATGCTCTTCTTATTTCCTGCAATAACGCATTTACTTGGGCTTATAATATGTTTAAGGTGTTACCCCATCTGGTAGCTGAACATTGTCAATACACTCTAGGGATGCTTGTGTTATTTCCTGCAGTAGCGTACTCACATCTGCTTCTAATATGCTTAATGTATTACCCCCATCTGATGGCAAAACATTGTCAATACATTCATCCTGGGACACGTTAATCAGATCTTCATCCATCTTAATTTTTAATAACACTGTTGTTGCTGTAACAGGCAAGAATATCCCCCATCAATTGGAAGGATTCACATAATAGCTGGTTAAGATGCAATAACATTGTGTTGGAGTGACACCTAGCATACGGGTTGAAGCTCCTCTCATCTCGTCTTCCAGGACATCCACAGCCGCACGCACGCTGGACCCTCCTCCTACAGGAGCCTATACGGATAAATATAAATGAGGGTTAAAATAAGCTGTTGATGATGAGGGTTTTAAAATACATGTAGTAATAATAGTAATAGGCTAACCTGATAAGGAATCAGAAGATGGTGAGCTCTCCCATTTTGCGCGACTTAATCGGACTGAAGCCCCGCTCGAGTGTGATTGCTCTGGCTGCACCAATGCTAGTTCTCCAGGGGCTGCTTGAATCACAGGTTTCTGATCAGGCTCGTCTTGAGGGGGCGCTGTCTGAGTCATCTGATGCTGCACAGCTCTATCCTGAACTTCCGGTCCCACTTGTTTCTCTCATTGCTCTTCTTCTTCCTCTTGAGGGGCAGACTGCTTTAGTAATACATCGTCTGGAACTATACGTTATTACACACGGTAAGAACACTTATTATATATATTTTAAAAAAATGGTATACATATAGACTTAACCGAGAGAATATGAAAATACTCACTTTCCTGAGGGTCAGCTAGGGGTGGTTGATGCTGGTTGCTCGATTCTTTTTAGAAAAAAAAAAGGAGAGAATGGGCCTGTATTGTCTAAACACACCCTATACATACATACATACATACATACACATATATATATACATACATACACATATATATATATACATACATACACATATATATATATACATACATACACATATATACATACATACACATATATACATATATATACATATATATATATATACATACATATATATACATACACACACACATATATATATATATACATATACATACACACACACACACACACACATATATACACACATATATATATATACACACATATATGTATGTATGTATATATATGTATGTATGTATGTATGTATGTATGTATGTATATACAGTGCCTTGCGAAAGTATTCGGCCCCCTTGAACTTTGCGACCTTTTGCCACATTTCAGGCTTCCAGACGAATATACAAAGAGTAGAGTTGTAGCTGAATACTTACTGAATCGGTCTTCAATATGCCCTCCATTCACGCTATGATAGGCCCCTGCTGGTGTGAAATGAAAATGGTAGCAGTTAACACACATAGCTTTTTAGTAAATCGAAAATAATTGTTTTTCTTTTTCTCGCAGGGTTACCTGTTTTCATGCTGGTCTTGTCTGGACACCCTCAAAACACTATTTACCCCCATTCTCTAAACCCGGGCTATTTATAATAGAATTTACGAAATGTTTCACTTACCTGAGCTGTTGTGACTGCTGAAACAGATCCGGCTTGTTGTAAGCGGCGCTTCTTTGTGTTCCTGATAAGATGGGGGTTCTGCTCTCTCTTATAAAAGACGTTATGACAGAGAACTGCTGTTTATCTACAAAAAGCAGTTACTGTATTGTTATCTATGATTACAGATGGGGCTACCAACCGCTGCATAGCTATGCGAAGGAGTGGGAGGTTGTGGAAAACCTGTGAAAAAACAACTTGTGATTATTAAAACTGATGCGAACCGGGACAGCGGTACGATTTAAAAAGGTAATGTGTTCCCCTATCTTTTTGGATATATGTTATAATATAAGAAACACTGTCATATACTGTTCATTGAGCTTTTTCCACCCCTGAGAGTGATTTGGCATTCTGTATTACTACTTTTTGTACAGAAAATAAATGAACAATAACCTGCAGAGTCGCTGTTAAGTCTTTATTTCACACTCATCATTCTTAAATAGATCATTTTACAACAACAAGTAAGAAAATATTCAAACTTATCAAGAACAAGTTGTGTACTTATCTATGTCACCATATGCTGGGTGGGGCTACATCAGATATCTTTAATATCAATCCTATACAGTTATGCGTTAACCAGTAGCTAACCACGACTTCCTTATCTCAACAGATCCAAGGGGGCAGGACGGGTGGCCACATGGGACTAAGAACCGGAAGAACGATTCTGATTGGCTGGGAGACTGGACTAAGGGGGCGGGGCGACCTGTCAAATTAATTCTGATGAGAAGTGGTATATTACTTGTGTGTGTGTCTGGTGGGCTATACACATCAAAAATGCAATATGAAGGCCAGCAAAGGTTGCAAGCTTTCTTGTCAATGGCCTTGCCTGTTTTTGCCTCAAAATTAATACAGTATTTTAATATACTACACACTGCACCATTAAATGAAGATAATGTAATTAGCTGAAGTTCAGGAATGGGACCTGACACTATTTAACCCACTCAAACCTCTGCTGTCTTCATTAAACTAGAATGTTGCTGGATTTCAGATTTCACACAGGAGGTGCCCCAGTATGGATCTTTCTACAGGCTGTACAGTAGCAAATGTTTTCACCCTGTCAGTGCTTCAGTAGATACTGTCCCCTCCATTCTACAAAGGAATAGTTTCCAAAGATGGCACGTACATCAGAAGACTGCTATCCAGTGCCAGGCCTGGGTTTTTGTTTTCTCCCCTTTATTCAATTTGAAGTAGAGCATGAAATTGCACTGAGCTAGAGTATCTGGGCTCAGTATACTTATTAGTGTATAATAATTCATTTCAAAGTGGAGAAATGACAAAAGGTAGACAGCTTCAGAGCAGCAGCAGAGAAGGACAGCTACAGAGGTTTTACAGTATGTTCTTGTTTTCTTGCTTAAAGACATGCTTCAAAGGACAAACTGAAAAAAACATCATCATTATCATTATCACCATTGTGGAGTACATGAATGTAGAATAAAAGAATATACATAGATTGCGATGTTGTTAAACTTTCCTCATTTTCAACAAATTAGTTTTTAAACCACAAGATTATTCTTACTTTGCTGTTCTTGTCCTTTTTCTTTCTTTTCTTCTTTCCAAAGTGTGTGTGTGTGTCTGTGTGTGTGTGTGTGTGTGTGTGTGTGTGTGTGTGTGTGTGTGTGTGTGCACCTGCTATTAATCATACCGTAGAAAGCAACACCTGTTTACACACTCATATTGTGGGGACCTTATATTGGATGCTGCATTTTTAACAGTTAACACCAGAATTTCACTTTCAGTGGCTTATATCTGTACATACCCAGCATGTACTGTACATTATAAAAATATACTTTTAATTTATAAACCCATGAGAAAATGTGACCAATCTTAAAACTTCAAAATGTCAAAAATAAAATGACTCATGCATAAAACCCTTTACTTAAAACATGTTCTAGTGTAAAACATATAGAAAAGGTGAGATTAGGTTAAGGAAGTTAAAAGCTTTTATTCCACTGTCACAAGATCAGCTTGATAAATAAACTACAACAGAAAGATATATTTCACAGAGCAGCTGTAACATCCTCTGGTTATATAAGCATTTTCTTTTCCCCTTATTTTGAATCCATGTAGCTTTTTTTTTATTTCCTTGTTCCTCACGATGTGAAAACACAGATAGTTGCAGATTTGTTGTGTGTGCAATCTTGATTTATCATCCTGCCTCTAGAAGTACTGAGTGATGACTTACTGTTTTCTAATTTGCCACCAAACACAAAACCTCTTGGTTATGGTTATGAGAAACTGTGGCCATGATTTTAGCTTTAGGTAGGAAATGGGATGTGGATAATGGTCCATCCATCCATTTTTTGCCACCTATTTAGGCTTGGTTTAGAGCTAGGCCACCATATAGAAGAAAATCATTTCGACTGCTTGTATATGTAATCTTATTTTTTCAGTCACTACCCAAAGCTGATTACCATGAGTCAGGGTTGGAATGTAGATTGACTGGTAAATCAAAAGCTTTGCCTTCCCGCTCAGCTCCCTTTTCACCATAATGGTCTGGTACAATGCCAGCATTACTGCTGACACCACTGCAGTCCGCCTGTCGACCTCATGCTCCACATTCTCATCCACTGTGAGCAAAACCCCAAAGAACATTTGGAAGTGTCAAAGTCACAAGCTTACATCTAATGTGATTTTTCCTTCTGAGAGACAACAGTCATTATTTATTAAGCCAAATGAAGTTCATGAACTTTGCAGGTTGAGTAGGAAGATTTTGTTATTGTCTGACAGAGCCAGACTAGGTATTTTGTCCTGCACTCAGTCTTTATGCTAAGCCTAATTACCTGCTGGCTCTGACTTCATACTGAGCAAGGCAAACTTGAGAGTGATATTGATCTTCTCATGTAACTCTCAGCAAGAAAGCAAATAAGCATATTTCCCAGAATGGCAAACTATGGTTCTAAGATTCATTAACAGGACATTAATCTTATGTCCTTTATACTGTAAAATACACATTTTATATGTGGTGGGTTTCTAAGGCTGATTCTGATATTTCTATCTTAATAAAATATCTATACATTGGTAAAGTTTTGACAACTTTATAAAGTTTAATTAAAATATAATAAAGGGATTACATTTATCCTTCAGAATTACATGTAGACAGTATTAAATTGGCTTTTGACCATCATGAGTAATTTAGCATTTAACAATAAAATAAATATACCAATAAAAAAAGTATAATTAGAATACTCCACTAGCCTTGCTATTGCCAAGTCCGCAACTTTCACTGCTCCCCAAACATTTCTGCCCACTCTGAAAAAGTTAATTCCACAACTGTAACATATCTACAGGTAATTTATTCTTTAACCACATGTAACTCAATGACTGCCACAGGTCCAGCGCTAGCAGCAGCAGCCTGATATACTGTATTTCTTTATGAAGTGAAGCGTCTTCATTTTCACATGCACTTAACTGGGCAACAAAGTTGACTCCTCACTACCAAGATAAGACTAATTGAGCAATTCTCATCTTTTTATTGATCACGTATTGAGGATGTATTTGGGCTGTTGCCCAGATTCATTTTTTTTCTTAATACAGGGACTTTAGAATGACTTCATCCACTTAATATAGTACTGTAATTTTAGTTTTAGTCTTTAGTCTTCTTGCAGTCCACCTTTGGGTCCTAAGCCATGCTTTGAAAACAGTAGTACTCATGCATAATAGTGTGCCTGAGGCTCAGCTTTGACCCATATACCCCCTACCAAGTCAATCTGAGTTGGTAATTACAGTATTTGTGTGCTGCTCAGGCACTGTGTCAGCCCACTGGGGAATGCATGTCACTGTAATTGAGGTATTACAAATTGTTAAATTTGGAATGAATCCCCTGGTCAAAATAAGCAATTTAGGAATGGTTTAAATGAGCATTAGTGAAACAGACATCGAGGGAGTGGGTCGATGTAGTCACATGTTTGGTTTCTAGACTATGACAACTCAATATGACATTTTGTAAGCCATTAGACACAGAAATGGAGGAGATAAAAAGCACCAGGTGAGTGAAATGAATTTGTGGTTTGCTTCAAAGAAGTAATGAAATTCATTCCTTCTTTGGGAATTTTATCAGATTAATTTAATGATGCATGAAAAATTATTATTTAAAAAAAGCTTTGTTATTCAGTCCTGTTAAAAAATTTGGGGTTATATGACAAACTCAACAGACTTAGGGCTCTTATAGATTACATTAGGATTCATAACCACATCCCTGTCCAAACTGATTAGCTAAATGCAGGGCATTTATATGGATATGGGATGAGTTTAAAAAATCTAAAAAACTCTTCTTTTCATCTTGAGCAACAGTGATACGTGGCCCCTGTACTGTATTTGATGCTTACTGAAGCATTGCTATATTTCTTAAAGTTACTTTTTATTACCACCAGTCTTCCCTGCAGGGAGCAGGCAACAGGAGAGGAATGCAATTACCCAAATGTGTATAATTAGACCACCTAACTGCACCAGGATATATTACACAAACACACAGCACAGTAGGATAACCCCTCTGTGTGTTTGAGCTGCATGTATGCCTCCTGAGAGAAGTAGGTTTACTCTTATTATCCTGTACTAGTTACTGCATGCCCAACATGTGTTACACCTCTCCCATGTGTGTGAGTACTGAGCAGCTCATGACTTTATCTGCTGGTGGCCCCAGTATTCTATTTCCCACAATTACTTTAGAGTATAATCTCCAAATAACACATATGGTATGCATCCCTGCAACACCTCTGTGGCTATTCCCCAAGACCATATCAAACATGTTTCACTCAAAGCCCTATAGCCAGATGCGGAAGCACATCTGTATATAATCACACATACATAATCATCTAGTTAGAGTATGCATAGCATGTGTGAGGATCTTTAGAGTGTGCTTTTGTGAGGATGTGTGTGTGCCCACCAAGTCCTTCTGTACATACAACAACAACAAGCCCTGGTTCACAGTAAGACTCAAGCAGCTTCGTCGTGCCAAGGAGGAGGCCTACAGAAGTGGGGACAGGTTTCTGTACAGCCAGACCAGGAACACACTTACAAGGGAGATCAGAGCAGCAAAAAGGAACTACTCTGAAAAGCTGAGAGACCAGTTCTCGGCCAACAATCTGTGTGGAGCAGCCTCAAAAGCATCACTGGCTACAGGAAACCATCTTCAACTTTTTTAATCATAAGAAAAGGGAGACACATTTTGTTACTCTCCTGTATAATAGTTCCATCTGGCAAAGTAATCTCCAATGGTTCAGGAACAGTTAGGGAAGGGTTTGTAGAACTGAATTTCACCAATTGGTTAAGCAGACCTGCAAGCAAGGCAGCAGTGAAATATTGAATAGCCAGTCAGAGATGATGTTTCCACCAAACTCTGGGGTATAATATCACATTAAACTTGCATTAACTAAGATTTAGCACAAATTCAGTAAATCAAGTAAAATTGTCTGGAAGTATTGCCTCCCTGCTGTACTACCCCACCCCCCACCCCACTCTGCTCTCTTCTAAATTCAGTTCAATTCAAATTCTATTTGTATAGCGCCAAATCACAACAAAAGTCATCTCAGGACACTTTACAAAGTAAGGTCTAGACCTTACTATTATCACTATTATTATAAAGGAAAACCCAACAAATTCCCCTTGAGCAAGCAGTTGGCGACAACAGGGCCTTGTGCTTATTTCTTGCCCTCAGTGGCCAGTGTTGTTAAAAACCAGACTGTGCATTGTAAATCTTACAGCATCTTCTATGCCCCCACTGACCTGAGGTTATAAGAGGTATTTTTCAAACCAGTATGGCTCATTTCAAAGACGGACCATGAAGGCTTCTTGTGCAGGTAAAACCCAGGATGGGAGTGGACCTGTTAGACCCAAAAGGCCACATTCTGTAGCACAGAAAGAGTGCAACAAAGAGCGAGGCAAAACCAGGGTTAACACTGAGTTGGCATTTTGGAGATGGAGAGCAATAGAAGCATCCAAAGGACTAAAATTTGTAGAGGTGGCTTTCTTCCTTCTGTGGCTGGCTAACGTGTATATGTCAGCATCATTAACAAGCTAATATTAGCATTTAATTTTTGTACCTTTCTATTGAACTATTCTGGTTGTAATTTGCAGTCATTGCAAATAACTGCAGTGTTAGTGTTTTATTGTCCAATTAGCAGAAACCAGCGCATTTTCCTGGATTAGCAATTGAAGTAATTTTGCTAATTTTTGCTGAGTTTTGGTCCAGTCAGACATAACAGTGTAGCATTTTAGTGAGATGTTTACACCATCAACACAACTAGAAAAGCGGGGATTTTGTTCAACTATCAAAGCATAACATGAAATTTCTCGTTTCACACAAAACTCATGGTTACCTTATAACTTTATGTGTGTCAGGTATGTAACACTGAGCACAAAGTGATAGTGGCCAGAACATTAGTACTGTAACAATATTACTAGGGGGAAAAAAGTCCTCTCTATAATTTGCTTGTGTTACTGCAGATACATTAGCTACAAACAGTGTTAGACATATGCATGCATATCACTAAAATGTAAATCTCTTTACTTTACATTGTGTCACTGCAATGCCACCAAAACCTCTATGGGCTCTATATTCAATCAGGTACTGTGTGGCTTAATGCACATAGTGGAGAAGGCAAGGAAAAAGTTCTGTCTCAAAGAAAGAGAGTATGTTGGAGCTAAATGCTTCAAGGAGTAATTCAGATGTGGATATTTAGATAAAGTAAGGTTTGTAGCACAAGCTATACAAATAAAAAGTTCTGTATCAGGATATTGAGAGAAAGGGAAGGAGAAATATTTTAATAATCACAATGTGGAATAATAAAAGATCTATCAAGGGAAGACAAAAGCA
The DNA here is from genome assembly GCF_001952655.1 of Monopterus albus. Lineage (NCBI taxonomy): Eukaryota > Metazoa > Chordata > Actinopteri > Synbranchiformes > Synbranchidae > Monopterus > Monopterus albus. The sequence continues at coordinate 373,695 of NW_018128211.1, forward strand.
AAGGGGAGGGGATGGTTGAGAAACCATCCTTAAAAAGGTATGGCAGTCAGTTCTTAGGACTGGGAGACTGTAAAATCCCATAATGAACTGATCTTTTATTTAAACCTCACTGGAATTAGGCATTTCAAGAGGATCTAAAAATTCTAGTTAAAACCTCAAAATGTATAATCATGTATTTAACTTTTTTCAGTTATATTATGTAAAATCTGCCCTTGTGTACTGATTTCAATACAGTATGTCCTGCCTGGTAGGCTGATGCAGAAAAATTAAACTTCATGTATGAAACTTTCAGCAGATGTCATGTTAGGTAATTGGGATCATGACATTTCACTGGTTTCACGGCTTCAACTGATGTTTATGAATGTGTTTATGTCCTCCCTGTAGTATTGCAGCAGTCTTATTTGCAGGAGCAAAGAGGTGCAGCAAAGAGGCTACTGTCTGAGTAGCGGTTGAAGTGCTTTTATTCTCAGCATGAACACTAGGTGGAAAGCTTTCTATATAGTTTCATATATGCTTCAGAGAGCATAAATTAAGCAGTGAGAGAGTTTATTGCTTCGAGTGAAGGGACAGAAGGGCAAGGTAATGATTATTTGATATTCCTGGCTTTCTCGCTGCTCACACACACTCACTTACATGCCGTCTCCCTCTTTAGCTGCTATCATTTCACCCCATGGGAAGAAATCGTTTTCAATTCCTCCCAAGACTCATAATTGCTTTGCTGGTCTCTCTCTATGTAATGACCTCATACTCAGTAATCCTGGGCACTGGGCTTGTTATGACTAAAGATTACTTTATTGATCCCTCCCTCTCCCAGTTCCTTGTCTATTTGTCTCATTTCTCCACTTTTTTATGCCCATCAGTAATTTCCTCAGTGCTGTTGTCTCCTGTTTCCTGGGTTTATAGGATCCCATGCAGTGTGAAGCAGTTCCCCATGGATAATTCTTCTCCTGCCTGGTGGTCAATCCATCGTCTTTCTTCAGCATGGTTAATTCAGTCACTTAAGATGTCTGGTTTTTACGAAGTGGTCATGCCACAGCATTACTCCAGAATCAGTGTAGGTGGTGAAGCAGATAATAAAAAAAGTTGACATCATGAGAACACATTTCTTTTGATACAGATTACAGACATATCTATAGTGAATAGTCATTACTGCACTTAAGAAGGAAAAATAAACAAGCGGAAAACAAAAACGAGGCATGCACACTTGGCATGAGCCAGTACTGGATTGACAGATAGATGGCAACACAGCTAAACACTCTTGACATAGTATTATGATTAAAGATGGCTTTTAAATGCCAGTTCTCAGGGAATGTGTTTCAAAAGTCTTAAAGACAAAAGTGATAAAAATGACAATATCATGTTCTCGGAGTGAGCAGGCATGGAACAATGTGTTTTTTGTTCTGGGCCAGCTATAATCCAGGAGACATATTATTTCCGTTTCTATTTTACTGTGCAGCTATAAACAGTACAATATATTACATGATATCACATGCAGTGCTGAACAGGGGGTCACAAATGACACAGGTTATGAATCTGAAACCAAAACAGATCCTCACAGGGATAAAAATATGTGCAGTATTAGAAATTGGAGTCACCAGTTAACTGACATAAGGGGAAATGTATCACAATCAAAGAGGATTATGGTGCCTGATAAATGCAACTGTTTCATTTATATGGACGGTGCATCATTTGTAACTACCTTTATTGTAGATTCATGAACAATGAACTGAAGGTGGTTGTTTAGCAGATGGTTTTCCTGCACCTCTTGACTACCAATAAAATAAATCTGTATCTCAAATAAAAATCTCTCATTATTATTTTATGGTATTATGTGGTGTGGCTTATAACTTCTTTGCCTCTTCTTTTCTTTATTTTCTCTATAAAATCTAGACTTTATAGGATGACTGGTCCCATCGACAGGGGTTAGATTACCTCTACAATTGTTTAATTTTTGTCACATTAAAAGAGACATTTAAAAGTTATATCTAATTTAGCTTTTAATCCTCATGATGGTTGTAAAATAACCTGAAATTAAGAACAACAAATCCAGCCTTTTATGCATAAAATAAATGACTGGGCTGGGAAAGAACCCGCACCCCCTCATGGGCAGTGGTGGAAAGTAACTAAGTACATTTACTCAAGTACTGCACTTACTGTAAGTACAATTTTGAGATATTTGTACTTTACTTTAGTATTTTCATTTTCTGTTATTTCATACTTTGACTTCTTTACATTTTAGAGGCAAATATTCTAGTTTTTACGAAGTGGTCATGCCACAGCATTACTGCAGAATCAGTGTAGCCAATCAGCCATCTTTAATCTTAATACTATGTCAAGATAGATCTAGTTTTTTTTTTTTTTTTTCCCCCCCCTTGACCCCCCCCC